>NC_137675.1:19598920-19656420 GCF_963989245.1 Nansenia antarctica
ACAGTTCTCTCTATCTCTTTATCTTTACTGCTACCTCTGACTAACGTTTATAACCTTCCTTTGTTTTTCTTATATCATTTTTCTTTTTTTATCAATTGTTTTTGTATCGGCCATTCAATTGTATTTGTGTGCAGTACGCATAAAATTTGATTTGAATGTAATGACATGAGACTGGGGGGTATTCCATCAACGTCTCTAAAGGAAAATCCAGGCTTATTTTGATCAATTCGCAAGACTTATAAAAAAAAAAGAATCCTGGATTTTCCTTTAGCGACGTTGATGGAATACCCCCCAGTCAGGGTAGTTGGGGGTGTGTGTGTGTGTGTGTGTGTGTGTGTGTGTGTGTGTGTGTGTGGTGGTGGTGGTGTGTGTGTTGTGTGTGTGTGGTGGGGTGTGTGCGTGTGTGCGTGTGTGTGTGTTGGGGTGTGTGTGTGTGTGTGTGTGTACCAGAGAGGAGGTGATGGCGGTCATGGTGGGGTGTCTGTGTGTGTGTGTGTGTACCAGAGAGGAGGTGATGGCGGTCATGGTGGGGTGTGTGTGTGTGTGGTGGTGGTGGTGTGTGTGTGTCTGTGCGTGTGTGTGTGTGTCAGGGTTTCCGTTAGAAAGAATTCGGTGCCGGTCAACGTGTCCGGGAAGATTTCAATGTGTCGGAAATTCCGGTCATCATATTAAAATATAATATAGGTGTTTGTCGCGGTGATTAGCTGTTGTGTAGCCTATATAGGCCTATGCCATTTAATGTCTATTTCTCATCCGATACGATTAGATGCAAACTATATAATAATATAGGCTTTCATGATTCGCATGCGCTACTATGGCATATGTCCAGGGCTGCATGCGCGCCACACTGGGCAGCCTAGTCACCTTTGCTACTTTGAATTACGACTGTAGGCTACTTTAAGATGTTTATTTCAATTGCATTAATGGGATTTGAGTATGTAATTGGTAATTTTAAGTATGCCTAGTTCAGCTTTTGATGGCTATTTGAACGGACTGCATCGATCGATCAATGAACGGACTCCACATTACGTTAACTAAAGTGTGTTAAATAGTTTCACGACAGTAATGTAAGTTTTCTATATTCTCTTTCCAGTTTGACCCTTTTTATCAATAAAACAACGTCATTTCTATAACCAAGTCTCGCTGATTGGCAAGGCATTACGTCTAGCTGCCTGTCAAATCATACTTACTCGGACTCGGGAGTATGAGAATGAGGAGGATGTATCGGGGGGATACACACCCGTGGACTATTTCAACTTAGTGGCACAAATTAAACTCTAACACTATAGGTAGACTAAATTGAACTAAAATGATGGACATCGACTGAATAACTGAGTGGGGGGAAGACAGGTCACAAATGTGGAACAATTATAAAATTTAATACATAAAGATAAAACATACACAAATATATAACATTGATATCCCTACACTCAAATGTAGTGTGGTATTGTCAACCTAATCTAATCAATCCTAATCTAATGGTACCAGTAGCCCAGGTTGTCGATAGTAGCGCACGTGGAGATGGACGAATGTAGAGGAGGAAAGTTCAATGGAAACTCCCGGAGTAGAAGAGGTAGCCAGGAGGATGTTGTACTCTGAATCTCCTGACTCAGGGCTGGAACGGGCACGGCAGGCTCAATCAATGAACGGGGTTGAGATGGCTAGCGTCCTTTACTAGCCGCATCTCACGGCCCTCGGTGGTCATTCACTGTGCTCTAGCACATCCAAAACACGCAGAACAATAACCTTGACTCCTGTCACTGCAGTGGTTTTATTTAGACTAGATCAAACTAAATTAACTGACGAATTTCTCCCTCACAACTACTCCCGAAAGGTACCTTCACTCTCCGCAAACCACAAACTACTCGCGCCGTTGTGAGACAGGGTTGCCAGATGGGGCGGGTTACCGCCGAATGGGCTACTGGGTTTAGCGGTTATTTAGCGGACTAGTTAAGCTGTAAATTGTCAATCCCATCTGGCAACCCTGCCGCTGTTTGTTCATCGCGTAGGCTAGTCTACACATTAATAATCAAATAAAAAAATATAGCCTATATATTCGTCTTTTTTAATGTAGAAGGAATCAGAATATGTGAGAAATTAATTTTAGCAAATTGTATTCAAATTGTGCTTAGAGGGAATTATTTTCGTCGGACATTATGACCGAAGAGGTTTAAATATGTCGGACTTCAACAGATTTTACCGGACAAAGACCGGTAATTACCGGTTAACGGAAACCCAGGTGTGTGTGTGTGTACTAGAGAGGAGGTGATGGCGGTCATGGTGGTGTGTGTGTGTGTGTGTGTACCAGAGAGGAGGTGATGGCGGTCATGGTGGTGTGTGTGTGTGTGTGTGTACCAGAGAGGAGGTGATGGCGGTCATGGTGGGGTGTGTGTGTGTGTGTGTGTGTGTGTGTGTGTGTGTGTGTGTGTGTGTGTACCAGAGAGGAGGTGATGGCGGTCATGGTGGTGTGTGTGTGTGTGTGTGTGTGTGTACCAGAGAGGAGGTGATGGCGGTCATGGTGGTGTGTGTGTGTGTGTGTGTGTGTGTGTGTGTGTGTGTGTGTGTGTGTGTGTACCAGAGAGGAGGTGATGGCGGTCATGGTCGGCCCCATGCGGGTCTTCATGTTCATCTGCTTCAGCAGCTCAAGACACATGGTCAGGCACCGCAGCATGGTGTCTGGGTCTGTCTACACACACACACACACACACACACACACACACACACACACACACACACACACACACACACACACAGTTCATCCTAATTCCATAGATAACAGTTGTATTTAGACAAACATTCATTTAGACATACATTACTTTGAGTAACGTCTGCAGGGTGTGTGTGTGTGTGTGTGTGTGTGTGTGTGTGTGTGTTGGCGGGCGGTCGATCATGTGCAATCTTAAGGCGACATATCTGACGGGGAGCAATGACATGATGAATGTAACTGCCGCAGTCGCTGCATTTCTCCCTCTCTGTCTGTCTCTCCCTCCCTCCCTCCCTCTCTCTTCCTCTCTCTCTCTCTCTCCCTCCCTCTCTATCTCTCCCTCTCTGTCTCTCTCTCTCTCTCTCTCTCTCTCTGTCTGTCCCTCTCTCTATCTCCCCCCCCTCCCTCTCTCTCTGTCCCTCTCTCTCTCTCTGTCTGTCTGTCCCTCTCTCCCTCTCTCTCTCTCTCCCTCCCTCCCTCTCTCTCTCTCTGTCTCTCCCTTTCTCCCCCCTGTCTCTCTCTCTCTCCCTCTCTGCGGGGTGTGTGTCCATGCGTCCCTGCGTGCGTACCTTCTCCACGCGCGTGTCCTTGTCCGTCTGGCAGCTCTCCTGGGCCTCCAGCAGCAGGGCGGCCCAGTGCTCCTCCAGGCCCCGGACGGTCTCCTTCAGCTGGGCCGCGGCGCTGAAGTCCTGGGCCGCCACGCTCTCCTCCAGGCCCATCTTGGCCTCTATGATACGCACCTTCGCCTCCGCCAGCTGGACCACGCAGGGGGGGGAAAGAGAGGAGGAGAGAGATCATGAAACTTGCTGCTGCCCCACTCTCGTCAGGATCTGCTTAGATTCACCAAGGACACGTACCTTCACTTCATTTACTCTCTAGAGAGAGAGAGATAGAAGGAGAGAGAGAGAGAGAGAGAGAGAGAGAGAGAGAGAGAGAGAGAGAGAGAGAGAGAGAGAGAGAGAGAGAGAGAGAGAGAGAGAGGGAAGGGTTCAAAAAAAGAGGGAGCAAGAGGAAGAAGGAGTTGGGGTAGCAAAGCGCGCGGAGGGAGGGAGGGAGGGATGGATGGATGCAGGGAGGGATGGATGGAGGGATGGATGGATGGAGGGAAGGAGGGAGCATCAGCCTCTGTGTTGGTCTTGAACCTGGGTTCCGTTTAAACTCCTGCGTCTGTTCCAGGTTCATATCAGCAACCAGGTGAAATAGGCCTTGGTATCTGTTTATTTACAAGGCCTTGGTATCTGTTTATTTATAATAGGCCTTGGTATCTGTTTATTTATAATAGGCCTTGGTATCTGTTTATTTACAAGGCCTTGGTATCTGTTTATTTACAAGGCCTTGGTATCAGTTTATTTACAAGGCCTTGGTATCTGTTTATTTATAAGGCCTTGGTATCTGTTTATTTATAATAGGCCTTGGTATCTGTTTATTTACAAGGCCTTGGTATCTGTTTATTTATAAGGCCTTGGTATCTGTTTATTTATAATAGGCCTTGGTATCTGTTTATTTACAAGGCCTTGGTATCTGTTTATTTACAAGGCCTTGGTATCTGTTTATTTACAAGGCCTTGGTATCTGTTTATTTATAAGGCGCTACTTGGGAATTTGCCAATATTTGAAGTCAGAATATTGGCCCTTAACTCACCCGATCAAATAACTGGCTTACTCTAAAGGTCCCCAGTATGCGTACAGAGCATGGAAAGACTGCCTTCTTATTGGCTGCTCCACACTCCTGACTAGGGACCACTGCATATCTATCTGCACCTGCCTTGACTGGTCCATTGTGTTTTGTATTGTTGCACTGTGCATGTTTATGTGTTTACTGTGTTGCAGTGATCATCCTGGACACTCGGCCCACCCAACACGAGGGTCTCCCTCAGGTCCCAGAGATGAAATAAAGGCTTGAAATGAAATGAAATAAGCAACCACTTCCTTCACTAAAACCATCCGGTTTTTGAGCCGCAAATCTTTCTTTGGTTCTAGGTTCCTGGTTCTAGGTTCCCCTGGTTCTAGGTTGCTGATTCTAGGTTCCCCTGGTTCTAGGTTGCTGGTTCTAGGTTCCTGGTTCTAGGTTCCTGGTTCTCTCACCTTGACTTGTCTCCTGCGGAGCTCGTTCTCGCCCACAGGCTGGCTGACGGCCACGATGGGCTCCCTCACGTCAGAGATGATCGCAGCCACCTGGCGACCACACACACACACACACACACATTGTACCCTATGTCTGTGTGTGCGTGTGTGTGTGTGTGTGTGTGTGTGTGTGTGTGAGTGCGTGTGTGTGAGTGCGTGTGTGTGTGTGTGTGTGTGTGAGTGCGTGTGTGTGTGTGTGAGTGCGTGTGTGTGTGTGTGTGTGTGTGTGAGTGTGTGTGAGTGTGTGTGACTCACGGCCTGCGTGCGTCTCGTGTCGTCAGGGAACAGGCTTAGCAGCTTCTGGGTGAGGAGGGACACCAGGGAGGGGGGCGTCTCTGGGAGCCTCAACATCTCCTGCAGCACCGCCAGGACACACCTCCTGCAGCACAGCATCATGGGAACAGTAGTCAGAGTAGTGACGCAAAACAGGGCCAACTGCTAACTTCGTCAGTTCGTTCGCTAACGTTCGTTGTCACATTGTCCAGCAGTGTGGTGGACGCAGACCAGACCTACACAGTGACATACAGATCAGCTCTGACCCATCCCTCCCTCCTCCTCCTCTCTCACCTCTCTCCCTCCTCCTCCTCCCCTCTCACCTCCTCCTCCTCCCACCACCCTCCCTCCCTCTCTCCCTTCTCCTCCTCCTCCCCCCCCTCTCACCTCCCTCCCTCCTCGTTGGTGTCCAGACAGCCAGTCAGGTGGATGAGCTGTTGGGAGATGAACTCCTTTTTCATCACCATCTCCAGCTGGGTGAAGTCCGCTCGCTGCTCCTCCGACATCACTGGAACACCCTTCAGGTACCTGCATGGTTATAACATGGTTATAACACCTCCCTTCAGGTACCTGCATGGTTATAACATCTCCCTTCAGGTACCTGCATGGTTATAACATGGTTATAACACCACCATAGGCAGTTTTAGCCAGAGGACAGAGAGGTGACGGTGTGTTACCCAGACAGGTAGTCAGCGTAGGTGGCAGGGTGTGTTAGGGTGTGTTAAGGTGTATTAAGGTGTGTATTAAGGTGTGTTACCCAGACAGGTAGTCAGCGTAGATGGCAGGGTGTGTTAGGAGGTGTGTTAGGGTGTGTTAGGTGTGTGTATAGGTGTGTTACCCAGACAGGTAGTCAGCGTAGGTGTTAGGGTGTGTTAAGGTGTATATTAAGGTGTGTATTAAGGTGTGTTACCCAGACAGGTAGTCAGCGTAGGTGTTAGGGTGTGTTAGGAGGTGTGTTAGGGTGTGTTAGGTGAGTGTTAGGGTGTGTATTAAGGTGTGTTACGGTGTGTTACCCAGACAGGTAGTCAGCGTAGGTGTTAGGGTGTGTATTAAGGTGTATTAATGTGTATTAATGTGTATTAAGGTGTGTTACCCAGACAGGTAGTCAGCGTAGGTGTTAGGGTGTGTTAGGAGGTGTGTTAGGGTGTGTATTAAGGTGTGTATAGGTGTGTTACCCAGACAGGTAGTCAGCGTAGGTGGCAGCGTCAGGCAGCAGGCGCTCCAGCAGCTCCTCCCCCTGGTCTCCCTGGGCCTTCACATGCTCACACAGAGCCCTCCAGCACAGCACCCGCTCACAGCTCAGAGACTCCACCGGGATCAGCCTCCTACACACAGGGACAGGGACAGGGACAGGGACAGAGACACACACACACACACACACACACACACACAGGCACACACACACACACAGACACACACACACACACAAACGGACACACACACACACAGACACACACACACAGGGGGACATATACACACACACACACACACACACACAGGGACATAATACACACACAGACACACACACGGAGAGGGACACACAGACAGGGACACACACACACACACACAGGGAGACACACACAGAAAAAACACAATCACATCAGTAACTTTTAGTGTCATTCAATATGTATCTACAAGTGTATGTCTGTGTGTGTGTGTGTGTGTGTGTCCTCCAGTGTGTGTGTGTGTGTGTGTACCTGTCCCCCAGCCCTATGGCGTCCTCCAGCCGGCCCTGGGGGGGTGTGTGTGTGTGTGTGTGTACCTGTCCCCCAGCCCTATGGCGTCCTGCAGCGCCCCCTGGGGGGGGGAGGAGGACAGCAGGGCGCTCAGCGTGTCCAGGGCCGTCTGGCTGCAGTTCTCCACATCCAGCATGTGCAGCAGGTCCAACACGTCTCCCTGCAGCAGCCGCAGCCAGGCGGGCAGCAGGCAGGAGCGCACCACCTCCCTGACCGGCTCTGCACACACACACACACACACACACACACACACACACACACACGTTAGACAACATACAGCACCCTAAAGAGACGGTTAGAGCGTGGTTACTCTGGGGAGAACTATACTACACACAGAGACACACAGAGACACAGAGACACACAGAGACACAGAGGCATCCAGAGACACACAGAGACACACAGACACACACAGAGACACACAGAGACACAGAGACACAGAGGCATCCAGAGACACACAGAGACACACAGAGACACACAGAGACACACAGACACACAGAGACACAGAGGCATCCAGAGACACACAGAGACACACAGAGACACAGAGACACAGAGACACACAGAGACACAGAGGCATCCAGAGACACACAGATACACACAGAGACACACAGAGAGACATACAGACACACAGAGACACAGAGGCATCCAGAGACACACAGATACACACAGAGACACACAGAGACACAGAGACACACAGAGACACACAGGCATCCAGAGACACACAGATACACACAGAGACACACAGAGAGACATACAGACACACAGAGACACACAGAGACATACAGACACACAGAGACACAGAGGCATCCAGAGACACACAGAGACACACAGAGAGACCCAGAGAGACACAGAGACACACAGAGAGACATACAGACACACAGAGACACACAGAGAGACATACAGACACACAGAGACACAGAGGCATCCAGAGACACACAGATACACACAGAGACACACAGAGAGACATACAGACACACAGAGACACAGAGACACACAGAGACACACAGATACACACAGAGACACACAGAGAGACATACAGACACACAGAGACACACAGAGAGACATACAGACACACAGAGACACAGAGGCATCCAGAGACACACAGAGACACACAGAGAGACCCAGAGACATCCAGAGACACACAGAGACACAGAGACACCCAGACACACAGAGACACACAGAGACACCCAGACACACACAGAGACACCCAGACACACACAGAGACACACAGAGAGACACACACAGAGACACCAAGACATACACAGAGAGACACACAGACACACCCAGAGACACACAGAGAGACACACAGAGAGACACACAGACACCCAGAGACACACAGACCCAGATGAATGAATGAATGAATGAATGAATGGACTTTATTGTCATTGCTACAGTACAGGTACCAAACAACGAAATTTAGGAGGGGTGGCTCCCCTGGTGTTAGGAAAGGGAAAAAAAAAAAAACTTTTAGAAAAAGAATAAAATCACGAAGGTAAGGAGCTGGTTTACATAAATAAAGGCTATGTACACAATCCACTGTACTATACTGCACAGATAGTCAACTAGAGACACACAGAGACACACACACACACACACACAGTACCTGAGGAGTCGTGCAGGCCCTCCTGCAGCAGACTGACCCTCTGGGCGATGTGCAGAGCTTTGACGGGAACCTTCTCAGCCAGAACCTGAAACACACACACACAACCTCACTCTCCCTGACCCAGACTACCAACGCGCGTGCGTGTGTGTGTGTGTGTGTGTACCTCGTAGGCCAGCTTGCGGACGTTCTCCTTGACGTCCCTGGTGCGTGTGAGTATCTTGGGGAGGGTGAGGGGGATGGGGGTGATGGAGGACAGCACCGCACGACGCACCTCCGCGTTGGAGTCATTCTCCAGGATCAACATGTAGGCTGGAGGGAGGGAGGGAGGGAGGGTCAGTGTGTTTATAGTGTGTGTGTGTGTGAGTCATTCTCCAGGATCAACAGGTAGGCTAGGCAGGGAGAGAGGGAGGACATTATGTACCGGAATTATTTTCACCGGACATTATGACCGAAGAGGTTTAAATATGTCGGACTTCAACATATTTTACCGGACAAAGACCGGTAATTACCGGTTAACGGAAACCCTGAGTCAGTCAGTACCTTTAATGGTGGGACAGTCAGTCAGTACCTTTAATGGTGGGACAGTCAGTCAGTACCTTTAATGGTGGGACAGACAGACAGTACCTTTAATGGTGGGACAGACAGTCAATACCTTTAATGGTGAGACAGAGAGACAGTACCTTTAATGGTGGGACAGTCAGTCAGTACCTTTAATGGTGGGACAGTCAGTCAGTACCTTTAATGGTGGGACAGACAGACAGTACCTTTAATGGTGGGACAGACAGACAGTACCTTTAATGGTGGGACAGACAGACAGTACCTTTAATGGTGGGACAGTCAGTCAGTACCTTTAATGGTGGGACAGACAGACAGTACCTTTAATGGTGGGACAGACAGTCAGTACCTTTAATGGTGGGACAGACAGACAGTACCTTTAATGGTGGGACAGACAGACAGTACCTTTAATGGTGGGACAGACAGACAGTACCTTTAATGGTGGGACAGACAGACAGTACCTTTAATGGTGGGACAGACAGACAGTACCTTTAATGGTGGGACAGACAGTCAGTACCTTTAATGGTGGGACAGTCAGTCAGTACCTTTAATGGTGGGACAGACAGTCAGTACCTTTAATGGTGGGATAGACAGTCAGTACCTTTAATGGTGGGACAGACAGTCAGTACCTTTAACAGTCAGTCAGTACCTTTAATGGTAATACAGGCAGACAGTACCTTTAATGGTGGGACAGACAGACAGTACCTTTAATGGTGGGACAGACAGTACCTTTAATGGTGGGACAGACAGTCAGTACCTTTAATGGTGGGACAGTCAGTCAGTACCTTTAATGGTGGGACAGTCAGTCAGTACCTTTAATGGTGGGACAGACAGACAGTACCTTTAATGGTGGGACAGTCAGTCAGTACCTTTAATGGTGAGACAGTCGGTCAGTACCTTTAATGGTGGGACAGACAGTCAGTACCTTTAATGGTGGGACAGACAGTCAGTACCTTTAATGGTGGGACAGTCAGTCAGTACCTTTAATGGTGGGACAGACAGTCAGTACCTTTAATGGTGAGACAGTCAGTCAGTACCTTTAATGGTGGGACAGACAGTCAGTACCTTTAATGGTGGGACAGACAGTCAGTACCTTTAATGGTGGGACAGTCAGTCAGTACCTTTAATGGTGGGACAGACAGACATTACCTTTAATGGTGGGACAGACAGACAGTACCTTTAATGGTGGGACAGACAGACAGTACCTTTAATGGTGGGACAGTCAGTCAGTACCTTTAATGGTTGGACAGACAGTCAGTTCCTTTAATGGTGGGACAGACAGTCAGTACCTTTAATGGTGGGACAGACAGTCAGTACCTTTAATGGTGGGACAGACAGTCAGTACCTTTAATGGTGGGACAGACAGTCAGTACCTTTAATGGTGGGACAGACAGACAGTACCTTTAATGGTGGGACAGACAGACAGTACCTTTAATGGTGGGACAGACAGTCAGTACCTTTAATGGTGGGACAGACAGACAGTACCTTTAATGGTGGGACAGACAGACAGTACCTTTAATGGTGGGACAGACAGACATTACCTTTAATGGTGGGACAGACAGACAGTACCTTTAATGGTGGGACAGACAGTCAGTACCTTTAATGGTGGGATAGACAGACATTACCTTTAATGGTGGGACAGACAGACATTACCTTTAATGGTGGGACAGTCTGGGTTCTGGGGCTCCTGCAGGCGGGTCATGGCGAGCACGGCCTGGATGCGGATGTTGGGGAACTTGTCGGTGACGCGGACCAGCATGGCCTGGATGATGCTGTCGAACAGGTCGTCATCGATCACGGCGTTCGCCGCCATGCTGCCCAGCAGCTTTTTGATCAGCTGACACACGCGGAAACGCACCGCGCGGCTGTCGGCCTTGTGGGACTGAGGGGGCGGCCGGAGGGAGGGAGAGAGGGATGGAGGGAATGAGGGTGGGATGAGGGTGGAGAGTGAGAGGGAGGGAGGGGGGAGGGAGGGTGAGGGTGGGGGAGAGATGGAGTGAGGGAGGGATGAGGGTGGAGGGAGGGAGGGATGAGGGTGGAGAGAGAGAGGGAGGGAGGGGGGA
This sequence comes from Nansenia antarctica, assembly GCF_963989245.1. Lineage (NCBI taxonomy): Eukaryota > Metazoa > Chordata > Actinopteri > Argentiniformes > Microstomatidae > Nansenia > Nansenia antarctica. The sequence goes on from NC_137675.1 coordinate 19,609,975, forward strand.
GGGAGGGATGAGGGTGGAGAGTGAGAGGGAGGGAGGGGGGAGGGAGGGATGAGGGTGGGGGAGAGATGGAGTGAGGGAGGGATGAGGGTGGAGGGATGAGGGTGGAGAGAGAGAGGGAGGGAGGGGGGAGGGAGGGATGAGGGTGGGGGAGAGATGGAGTGAGGGAGGGATGAGGGTGGGGGAGAGATGGAGTGAGGGAGGGATGAGGGTGGGGGGGAGAGAGAGAACAGGGATGGAGAGAACGTTAAGAGAGAGAAGAAAAAAAAACAGGAAATCCTGAAACATCGCTGAGATATGTTCACCATGTAGTTCATAGTATTCTTGTTCAATATAGACCGCTGTGTGTGTGTGCGTGCGTTAGGGCTGTATGTGTGTGTGTTTGTGTGCGTGCGTTAGGGCTGTGTTTGTGTGTGTGCGTGCGTTAGGGCTGTGTTTGTGTGTGTGTGTGTGTGTGTGCGTTAGGGCTGTGTGTGTGTGTGTGTGTGTGTGTTTGTTAGGGCTGTGTGTGTGTGTGTGTGTGTGTGTGTGTGTCAGGGTTTCCGTTAGAAAAAATTGCCGCCGGACACCGTGTCCGGGAAGATTTCGATTTACCGGACAAACGTGATATATTCCGGTCATCATATTAAAATATAATATAGCTGTTTGTCGCGGTGATTACTGTTGTGTAGCGGCCTATATATGCCATTTAATGTCTATTTATCATCCGATACGATTAGATGCGAGCTATATAATATAACATGATTCGCATGCGCGCTATGCCATTATGTCCAGCGCTGAACGGGCGCCTCACTGGGAACTGAACAGACAGCATCGATCAATGAACGGACTCCACATTACGTTAACTGAAGTTTGTTAAATTGTTTGGGATTAATGTGAGTTTTCTATTTTCTCTTTCCAGTTTTACCCTTTTTTTTAATCAATAAAACAACGTCATTTCTATAACCAGGGGGGTGTTCCATCAACGTCGCTAAAGGAAAATCTAGGCTTATTTCGTTAAGTCTCGCGAGACTCTTAAAAAGATCCAGGCATATCTTGATAGATCTCGCGAGACTTGTCAAAATAAGCCTAGATTTTCCTTTAGCGACGTTGATGGAATACCCCCCAGGTCTCGCTGGTTGGGAAGGCATTTCGTTTAGCTGCCTGTCAAATCATACTTAATCGGACTCGGGAGTATGACAATGAGGAGAACATAACTGTTTATTGAGAAACGATTGATAGGCAGGCTGGGATACGTATATAAAGAAATACCACAATGTCTAGATGTATAACATTTTATTGAACAGTGCAAGCATGTAGGCTTCTGGCGTGACACGGCTAGCCTAATTTCCGTTCATATGCCTTTTATCAGATAAAATAAAATAGAATACAACTCTTTGAAAATAAATAGGCTTTAAATTAACTTGCAATGCGTATAGGCTAATTTCCGTTCGATGTTACAGCCGGCCTATGCCTTTTCTCAGATAGATAGGGGATAGCCCTGTAAGCTCATACGGGTCTGTATGTCATCCTGAAGACCGGCTGTTAGATCATATCGCTGAAGTTTGTCTCCATCTTAGTGTAAATGTTGTCCGTTTCGTTTGTTATCCTTGTTATTGTGCGATAAAGTTAAGGCGCTCCGCTTCGGGACACCATTTTCAGCTGAGCACCAAACACACACACACAACACTGCCCGAGAGAGAAGGACCCGCCCCCTTTAGTTAGCCGCTAACTAAAGGGGGCGGGTCCTTCTCTCTCGGGCAGTGTTGTGTGTGTATGAGTGTGTGTGTGTTTGGTGCTCAGCTGAAAATGGTGGCCCGAAGCCAATTTGAATACATAATGTGAACTTTAGCGAATTGTATTCAAATTGTGCTTAGAGGGAATTATTTTCACCGGACATTATGTCCGACGAGTTTTCAATTTGTCGGACTTCAACAAATTTTACCGGACAAAGACCGGTAATTACCGGTTAACGGAAACCCTGGTGTGTGTGTGTGTGCATTAGGGCTGTGTGTGTGTGTGTGTGTGGGGGGGGGGGGGTTAGGGCTGTGTGTGTGTTTGTGTGCGTGCGTTAGGGCTGTGTTTGTGTGTGTGCGTGCGTTAGGGCTGTGTGTGTACGTGTGTGTGTGTGCGCGTGCGTGCGTTAGGGCTGTGTTTGTGTGTGTGTGTGCGTTAGGGCTGTGTGTGTGTGTGTGTGTGTTTGTTAGGGCTGTGTGTGTGTGTGTGTGTGTGTGTGTGTGTGTGTGCATTAGGGCTGTGTGTGTGTGTGTGCGTTAGGGCTGTGTGTGTTGTGTTAAAATACCTCCAGCAGGAAGGTGAACATGTAGCTCAGGAAAGGGTGCTCCTCCTCCTCCTCATCATCGTCATCTCCCTCCTCCTCCTCCCCCCCCTCCTTCGGGGGAGACTGAAAGCTTGTGGCGAACATGGACACAAACCCGATGACGTGCTCCACCGCGGGCTCGCGCTCGTACACGATCATGGCATACTTCAGGTAGTGGATGAACTCCTGGTGGAACACCGTCTTGTCCTCCAGCTAGACAGCGTCAGGATGGTGAAAACAAAAACACATTATTTTAATTGGTTTTGTCAAGTGCAAAATAACAGCCTCCGCACACACTCCAAACTCAAAAAATGTAGTTTAGTTTCTGAAGAATGGAAGTGAAGAGTATCAATAGAGTGTTTTAATATAAATGCCTGAAGAAGAAGGTCTATGAACGAAAGCTTGCCCAATAAACTACGTTTTTTTGCACAGATTTGAGTGTTTGATGTAGGGATGCTCCGATTTATCGGCCACCGATTTAAATCGGCCGATTTCACTCCAAATGACTCGATCGGTGATCGGCAAAAATGGCCGATCGCAAAAGATCAGCCTTAAAACATGTAACGTTAGATATATAACGGAGCGATGTATTTCTACGGAAAGGCTGACTGACGCGGGGCTCATTCAATCTCCGCGTTCGTTATAGATACGCTTGCAGCAGCGGGTGGACTCCCGGTTCATTGAGTTTACGGTTAAAAGCATAACTTCTCGGGGTGTCAGCGCGGTGGTTCAGGGCTCAAAATGACCGTATACCGATGGTGAAGTTAGCAAAGGAGTATTGTGATTGTACCACCTCCATAGCCGGTGTTATTCACGGGCAAAGACGGTGCCCTTTGCGGGTTAATAACTGTAAGTTACCGTGGGTTAGGATAACAATTCAAACGTGTCCGGATAGGGGAGAGGACAGGGAATCCAAAACCATTTGAATGGTGTCGATACGACACTGCTATCACGGTCGACACAGCGCGGAGCGAATTCCCTGTTAAAACGATTCTCTCGCCCCGCTGTCAACGGGAGTTTCAACCAGCAGGCGCGGTGCTGCGAGCAGCAGCGTGTGAACTCCCGGTTCATTGAGTTTACGGTTAAAAGCATAACTTCTCGGGGTGTCAGCGTGGTGGTTAAGGGCTCAAAATGACCGTATACCGATGGTGAAGTTAGCAAAGGAGTATTGTGTTTGTACCACCTTCACAGCCGGTGTTATTCACGGGCAAAGACGGTGCATAATAGCGATTTTTTGTGTTATGCTTGTTGTAAATAAAAGTTCTATGATGCATTGAAATGACATTAAACTAAGATAATACGATGGTCTGCATAATTTTTCGAATCTTTATTAATAAGCTATTACAGAAACTGTAGTGACATTTTCCAAGAGCGAATGTGGTATTTAAAGATGGCGGTTAGCGAAGAAATCTATGAACATGGGATGACGATTTCCATTGACCAATCAACGGTGTGCAGCGTCACACGTCACACGCAGCCTGGCAAAAAGGTACCCTTCGGCCCTATGGTTCCTGCTCAGATTCAGATTCAGATAACGTTTATTGCCATTATGCATACACATATAGGAATTTGCTTCGGCATTACAGTAAGTGCGTTTATACTTTTTTCACATGTATACAAAAACAAATGCAAAAAACAGGACAACACAGGACAGACAACAGTGCATTGGATAGTGCAACATATATAAAGTGCAGTGCAGAGTTTTTACAGTGAGTCCAGTGCATATTCAGTCCTGGGCAGACTTGGGGGCGGGGGGGAGGGGGAAGCCAGAGTCATTTATCAGCCTGGCGGCTGAGGGGAAGAAACTGAGCCTGTGGCGGGCCTTCAGTGCCTTGGGCAGCCGCAACCTTCTTCCAGAGGGAAGCAGGGTGAGGAGGCCGTGGCCGGGGTGGAAGGGGTCGGCCATGCTCACGATGGGTAGCTAAAGAAGCGACCCGACCCGACCCAGGCCGACAAATGGAAAAGCGCCAAAGAAGCAGGCCAGCCCGGACTGACCGGGTCAGCCCTCTAGTGGAAAAGCCCCATAACTTTCAAGGATTTCAAGGACCCGTGGGAACCCTGCCTACCTTGCTGTAGCGGGCCTTGAGGCTGGCCACCAGCTCGGCTCTGTTGGTGTGGCCCTTCTGGGCCCGCTGGAACGCCTCTTTGATCTCCAGGTCTCCGTCTGTGGTCATCTTTAACTCTCCTGGACGAACACGTTACTTTTAAAAGCGTTGTCAGCCGTACAATGGTTTTCTCTGTGTACCACATGCACAAAAGAAGAGATTTGGTGAGGCTGCATTCTCATTTTATGCAGCCAGATTGTGGAATGCACTGCCAGTTTGCATTAGGGATGCAACCTCAGCACATGTTCAAGTCAAGACTAAAAACCCATATTTTTAATATTGCCTTAAAATGACTTTAAATGACATTAATGTTAGTTGATGAATCTATATATTTGTATGTAATGTACTGACTTGATTAAATCTTATAGTCATTCTTATATTATTTTGTTATTTTGTTAAAGCACTTTGAGCTGCAACGTTTGCAGGAAAAGTGCTATACAAATAAAGGTTATTATTATTATTATTATTATTATTATTATTATTATTATTATTATTATTATAGTGAGATTATATCCAAAGTCCAAAGCTGTTTTCTTACCGGCTAGATCGTCTCAACAACACAGTGGTTCCGGTACTACTGTTGGCTACTACCATCTAGCTAAAGTTAGGCTGTACTGCGAAGTAGTTTAAAGCTGCATAATTTCAGTTCACGGTATTGAAATATATATCATAACATACTTCTCTCGTGCAATACAACTACAGTCCTTCGATACCTTTGTCTGGGGGTGGGGGGACACTACAGATCTGTCTCTGGGGGTGGGGGGACACTACAGATCTGTCTCTGGGGGTGGGGGGACACTACAGATCTGTCTCTGGGGGTGGGGGGGACAGTGGGACACTACAGGGACGTTCGCTAATGTGTTTACACACACGTTTGGGTGGATGCGGCGCAGGAGGTAGAGCCGGGGTCTAATGATCGCAAGGTCGGCAGTTCGAACCCCGGCTGGCCACATGTCAGGTTGTCCTTGGGCAAGACACTGAATCCCAATTTGCTCCCAATGTAATGAGCGGGCCGACGCCTTGCATGGGTCGCTTGCCGCTATTTATGGATGTGTGTGTTAATGGGTGAATAATAATACTAATAATACTAATAATAATGTATAGCAAACGTAATGTCCTGCAAACGTTGCAGCTCAAAGTCCTTTAGAGAGGGGCCATTATTGTAAAGCGCTTTGGAATAAGGTGCTGTATAAGTCAGTCCATTTACACACAAGTTTGAAGTTTCCACTGAACTAAAGCAGCAGGGACATGACATGTGATTACAGGGTATATACAGGAATCTTGAGGTTAATTTGAAAGTGACAGTTGGATCTAAGTGACAGTTGGATCTAAGTGACAGTTGGATCTAAGTGACAGTTGGATCTAAGTGACAGTTGACACTAGAACAGCCGTGTCTATGTTACCTACTCAGGGCATATACAGGAATCTGGAGATTAATTTCAATACCTTTCTAAGACTTTTTAAAGACCTTGTCAATATTTTTCCAGACCTCACCGCCACTTGGAGTTGTAACCGTTGACATCAGTGACACCTTTAACTTAACAGTTTTAGTTTGCAACAGACTAGACCACTATCATACAACACAATGTTCAGGTTCATCTTCGTTTTTTAATAAAAACGAATAAATTCACTAAACTTTTACTCAAAGTTTTTAGGACTCAAACTCTTTGGACAGAGTCTAATTCAGAAAAATACCTATGAAATTCAAGACCTCATAAAATCGTGATAAGACTTTTTAATCCTTATTAAGGGTCTTGATTTTCCCAAAATTGATTTATCAACTTTTAATACTTTTCAAGACACCGCGGATACCCTGCCTACTCTCTGTAGCCTAGCAACCCTGAGAAGCCCCTCGTAGCTAGCCCTCTAGCGCCCCCCTCCCCTCCAGGCCGCCCGGGGTACTGCGGGCGAGGCAGCTAGCCAGGGTGGCTAACCCACTACTTACCACAGGGATGTTCGCTAAAGTGTTCACACGGTCAGTTTAACGTGAAACTAAGGCCTTGTCCACACTACACCGTGCGTTTTCCCTAAAAAAAGAATCGCGTCCACACAATCACAGTTGTAAAAAAACACCATCCACACAAAACCGCGAACATTGTTTAAACCGCGCCAAAAATAACCAATAGCGTCTGGCTGTGCCCCTTGGCGAATCAGAAGTCTATAAAACAGCTACCATTTCCGGTCCTATTATTATTATTATTCAAACTTCCTAAACCTTTTGAAACATATTATGTCTGTGTACATTAAAACTGTAGTCGTCATCACAAGTTAGAAAATGATATTGGGCCCCCAAATCAGTTTACAACTTGTAATTATATTACGATGTTTCTGTCAGTAAAGGTATGCAAGCAATGCAGGGTGCGTTCGTAAATCCGCTCTGAGAGCGCCGGAGCGCACACTGGGTTCAACGTCCCGTAATTTGATTGGACAAGAGGCATTCCATGAGTGCTGATCAGATTTCCAGGGCGAATTTACGAACGCAGCCGTAATATAGCTAGTTAACAGAAGACGGAAAGAAACGTCAGATTAGATATATAAACGGGTTATTTTGATAAACTGGACACATTTTGGGAATATATATGGTTACTTTCTCGCCTGAAAACATATTAAAACTTCATAAAATGACATGTTAACACTTAGAGGCAAAAGTACAGATGTTAGCCAATGGAGGTTTAAAATGGAGGATTTAAATTGTCTTAAGTAGCCTAATGCCTAATGGCGCATATATTCTTGACGTTCAAGCCGAAAACCCCGGTTTTCCCGTATACACCTCTCCGCTGAAACCCGAGTTTCTACAAAAGTTCACCCTGGCCGGAGTTCTCAAGAAAGCACTGTTTCAAACCGGGGAGAAAAACGTCCGGTAAAAAAAAAACAGGAGTAGTGTGTACAGGGCCTAAAGCAGTAACACGACATGTATGACTAACGTAACATCGTGTATAGGTTACATATATACTTATACACACATTAAGACACATTAAGACACATTAAGACATCGTTAATAAGTAAGATAATTCTTACTTTTGTTGACGACAAAAGCAGCTGTGTTGTTTCTCCGACCGGCCGCCTCTTTTTCAAATCTCAACGGTCTCTCAGCTCAGCTCTCGCGAGAGGTCGGAATCTCGCTGAGGGGCGTGTGCGCGCGCTGCCTCCTCCTCCTCGCGGCAGGTTCACAGCGCGTTGGAATAGGTGGACATAGCTCATAACTGTTTATAGATCATAACTGTTTATATCTCATAACTCAGCGTTTCCCAAACTGTGGGGCGCGCCCCCCTAGTGGGGCGCGGGGGTACTGCAGGGGGGGGCGCAGAAATAAATAAAAAAAAACTAATAAAAAAAAAAACTGGGAATACTGCTGCCTTTTGCAACATCGTACCTGTGTGAGATAGGCTTTTCTGCTGTTGCTGCTATCAAAAGCAAATACAGGTCGAAGTTGAACATTGAGAATGAACTGAGAGTGGCAGTCTCAAAACAACAACCCCGCTTTGAGAAGATTTGCAAGGCAAAGCAAGCACACACAAGTCATTGATCGTAATTGTGATAGGAATGTGTAGAGTAAGAATAGTGATGCAGTAGAAATTAGTTAATGTTGATATGTTGAATATTTCAGTGGCACAGGATCATTTGCCAAGCACTTATGTTCCTTTTCAACCCATAATAAAATATAAAACTATAGTTGGATATATGTGTCTTGTTATTATTAGAAGAGAAAATGTAATGTTTGTACAACTTTATACAATTAATTATATCAATCTAGGTGGGGACCGGGTTAGGGGGGGCTCGAAAATATTTCCAATTACCCAAGGGGGGCCTGATTGAAAAAGTTTGGGAACCGCTGTCATAACTGTATATACCTCTATACTGATGTTTACAACACTACCTCTGTCTGCACATACTGTATATTACATAGTTACTTATCACTACCATTCTTGTTCTATGTATATTATGCCCTTTATATCACTATTTGCACTTCTGGTTAGATGCTAAACTGCATTTCGTCGTATAGTATTTGTACTCTGCGATGACAATAAAGTGTAATCTAATCTAATGATAGATCAAAAGAACATCATATCTGTCAAGTTATGTGTTGGTTTTCTGTGCTTCCCCTAACTTGAAAGGGCTTTGACCGTTTGACCAGAGTTTCACTGGGACTCCACTCTTTCTGCATCCAATGACCAGACAGCAATTATCTTTCTCCTTTTATTTTGGACTTAATTTGGTCTCTTTTTCATCAGAATTACAAGTAGTAGCAGTAGTAGTAGGTGGTAGGTAGTAGTAGTAAAATATAGCGGCTAAGAAACAATATGAAATAATTTACAATGCAATAAAACATTCCAAAATTATGTACCGCCCCTTTAACTACACCATGAACTGAACTTGATATCAAACACCCAACAGCAACCAATTGGCTATCAAACAAATCCAAGATATCAAACAAACAACAACACACATCCAAGTCATCTCACCGTCAGCCACTCTGGGGGGTATTCCATCAATGTCGCTAAAGGAAAATCCTGGCTTATTTTTGATAACTCTCGCGAGACCTATCAGAATATGCCTGGATATTTTTAGGAACTCTCGCGAGACTTGTCAGACTAAACCTGGATTTAACAGTTGGTTTGAGCACAGCACTGCAATAATAGGCAAATGTTCCTACCACAGTGTGTTTGTTGAACTGAATCCTCAACTGTGGAACTGCAGACTAATAGTCTAGCAGCAAGTCCTCAAAAAAGGCTTTAGTTTTCGAGATACCCCTACCCGAGGTAGAGCAAATGACAACAATTATTTTTCTTATCTTTAGGGTCTCCCATTAATGAAATTGATTGTTGTCAAATTTTATTTTTGGGGAAAATATGTTTTTTTGGTTGTTCTTTAGAGCTACCCCAATCCCTGAAAAAGAGCCAAATTAGACCAGGCCGAATATGGGGAAGGTGACAAAAAAGCCCATAACTTGAGAATGATCACTCCTTTCCTCTTCAGATTTGCTGAGGTATGAACCAGGTGGTTGTCCTACATCACCAAATAGTCAGACAACTATTTACCTAAATAAATACTGAATTATAGTCCTGTAAACTTAGCTTTAGTTTAGACGGAAATTGTACTTTTTGGTGACAGGAACATAGGACTCCATCACTTTTCTCTAATTTATCAGAAAAACAGAAATCCCTGAAAAATATATCATTACTGAATTGTCTAAGGTGCTATTGAACAATAACCAGTAGTTGTATGGAAATATCTCATACAGTTCTATTGCAAATGAGATTTCTTTAGACATAGGCCTACCTCTTCTCTGATACAGTCAAATTCCGAATGGGGGATAAGTGGCATAATAGCCTATAAGTTAAGAATGCTCACTCTGATGGTCATCATATTTGGAGAGGGAAATACCAGGTGGCTGAACTACATCACCAAATAGTCAGAATAAGAGTAACCCAATAAAATAAAGTTTATTAGTTCTAAATTGCAAGCCTCTAAAACATAGGTGTAAATAGTACAGGTTTTATTAAAACTGGAACCGTAATTCAAAGTACAGTATAGAAATAATTTTGAAGCTTGACAGTGGAACACTCTCTGCCACTCTGGTTTGAGTGACAGCTGCATGTTTCAAAACTGTGTAGCCAACTGGGCAGCAGCAGCCATAACAATCTCCATCTCAGAGGGAGAGGGGCTGTGGATTGACAGTTCTGTTCAGATTATCACCAATCTAATGACAGATAACAGGTAACACATATGTCCAACTATGATATTAATATGTTGTTGAATATGTTGATAGATTTGTGAGCTTTTAAACCATAGTGCAGGCATTCTGATCTAGGCAGAGGCTAGCAGAGCCCAGCTTACAAGGACTCAGAACCATACTGAACGTTGCTCAAGGACGAGATGATGAAGTTCATAAGAGACTATCGCCCCACTCAGATGACATACTGTCCTTCAAGGTCAAGGTTTCATATCACAGGTCATGTCGGGCCAGTTATTCAAGCACACATAACTATACGCCTACAACCAGTGATCAAGAACCACCCCAGGATCAGTAAAAGACTTAGACTGTCCAGAGACACTAGATTTGACATCCGTAGCTAGTGTTTCATTTGCAGCCAATGTTTCAATTGCAGCCAGAAAGTCACAAAGAGAGAAGGCCTGACCCCTATATGTACCGGTACAGGTGAAAGTACAAGGTCAAAGGTCCTCAACGCAGCCTCAGAGAGGTTTGATGAAATAATACATCACCGTATGCTGACCTATGAAGATCTTTTTGCCTATGATGCAAAGTATCACAGAAGTTGCCTAGGACACTATCTTTCAGAAAGGAACATTCTAGCAGCTAGAAACAAACATTTAACAGAAAAGAAGTTAAATGAACATGAAAGAGCTTTCATTGAGCTAACTGAAGAATTAACTAAGACAGTTTTTTCAAAGCATATGACTGTCACAACACTGAGTGCTGTAACTGAGAGCTATAAAGGAAAACTGAGTACAGCTACAGAACCAACAATGTATAAATCCTGGAAACTCAAAGAAAAGATGAACCAGCATTATGGGGATAAACTCATCTTCATTGAACGTCCTGGAAAATCTGATCTGATCTGTTCTGGTGCCATGACTGTTGGCCATGCAATGAGAGAAGCTTCTCTCCTCAGAGAAAACATAACAGAAGACAGGGAGACAATGCCTCCACAGAGAACAGAGACCCTCACTGACACTCAAATCCTCCACCAGGCTGCAGGTATATTGAGGAAAACTATGGAAAAGGTTGAGCATGAGCCTCAATTCTACATAAGCAGTGACAAGCTTTCCCTTCTCCAGTGCAGTGAATATGTGCCAAACACTCTGTATGATTTTGTGAACTGGTGTGTCAATGCAGGTGCATTTAAAAATGTGCAGACCTGTGATGAGGACCCAGCTCTGAAGAATAACACAAGTGTTATAACCTTTTGCCATGATCTAATTGCACAGTGCTGCAGCAGGCGTACACCTATCACACTAGGACTTGGGATTATGATCCATCATGAGTTTGGCAGCAAGGCCCTTATCAACAAGCTACACATGATGGGTCATTGTGTGTCGTATGATGAAGTGCGTCAATTTCTCACATCAGTAGCAGCAGATCAATAACAGAGAAGCAAAGGTGTTTACATTCCAAATGGACTGACAAGAACCACAGAACATGGGATAATTGATGCAGCCATTGACAACTTTGACCAGAATGAAGAGACGCTGGATGGCAAAAATACAACAGATTCCATGGCAATTGTTGTATACAGAAGAGGTGATGTTGCCACAGCACACAACCCCATCCTGAGAATCCCAGAGAGATCTCTCCATGCCCTGGACAGCTGTGATTTGGATAATGAAGAGGTTCAGAGGTAAATATTATAGACCAACTATCTGCCAGACACATGCAATACTTGATTAAAATGGCTCTGATATACTGTATGTTAATGCAATATAATCCAATATTAAAATGTAAAATGTGTAATGTGCACTGGAGGCTTCAAGTTTCACATTACACTTGTGTAAGTCAGACTAGCATGTGTCCAATATTCAAGTTACACATTATTTGTGAGGTCACACATCATAATCTAAGGAATCTGGAGTGTTGTTGTTTGTAAGGGCATTTTGTTAAAGATTGAATTATATGACAAAAGATGCCTAATGACTTGTTCTTGAATTTCAGATACATCAAGCCAGGTAGGCGATCTGAACCACCAGCAGTTCTACCACAGGTCCTCAAATCAGACAGCACAAAAGCTCAGGCAGCAGAAGGCCAAGACTTACTTTGGAAGGTGAGCCGTATCATGAAAGAAGAAGACCAGAGAATCCCAGGATGGTCTGCATTCAATGCCTATGTATCCACGTCAGACATCCCATTAACAACAGTACAATATATGCCCTTCATAAGAGCTTCACCATCAGACCTATCTACAATCTATACAGCTCTTTTGCAGCTCACACAGCTTGCTCAAGAACTGGGACAGAGGCATATACTTGTAACTGCTGACCTTGCCATCTACAGCAAAGCACAGCAAATTCTGTGGAGCAAACCTGAAGCTTTGGATGGCAAGATCACCATGAGAATTGGAGGAATGCACGTCACCATGGCCTTTCTGGCAAGCATTGGGAAGGTGTATGCAGACGGGGGCCTCTTTGACATGATAACCGAGTCTGGAGTCTATGCTGACGCAACAGCTCGGCAGATGCTTCAGGGGAAACAACTGACAAGAGGTGTGAGGAGCATCAAGGTTGTTTCAGAGGCTCTGTTCAGGCTCTTCTGGATGGCACTGGTCTCCTGGCTGAACAAAAAAGGCCAGAGTCCATTGTCTGCTGAACAAGAACACCTCCTGCGAGATGTGCAGCATGCCTTTCATGGCGACGACCAGGTCTCTGCCAGACAGTTCTTAAGTGAAGTGGAGACAGACCTTCCTGAACTGAGGAGAAGAATACAACAGTTTTCAGAGAGGGGAGTTCAACAATCAGCAACTTTTAAGTACTGGCTGAATTTCCTCAAAGGGGCTGATCTCTTACTCAGAATGCTACGATCAGAGCGTGAAGCTAACTTTGACCTTCATCTCAACTGCATGTCTGAAGCAATACCATGGTTCCGGCTGCTGGCAGGATGAAATGCAATGTGTGGTCATGGTATTTGACAGGTATGACGGCCCACAGTCAATCAAAGACCTGGAGAGGCAAAGGAGAGGTGCAAGTGATGGAAGGCCTACACATGTTATCACTGGCAACACAAATGTCCCAAACTACAGGAAGTACTTGAGGAGTAGTGGAAACAAGACTGCACTGTGCATGTTTGTGAGCAACTACATTGTCATTGCAGCCCCATAGAGACTACACTCAGATGACTCCATCATCTTGGCAGGTGGATTTGACAAAGGGGAGGAGGTGAAGAGCATCTGCACAGCAGGAGTCAGCAGTTTGACATCACTGTACAGTGATCAGGAGGAGGCAGACACAAGGATGGTGCTCCATGCCATACATCTTGCAGAGTCATATTCCCGCATCATTGTGAGGTCTGATGACACAGATGTGGAAGTACTGCTCATATACTATGCAAGCAAAGAAATGTTTGGTTCATCTCTGGTGTACATGCATACAGGCCATGGAATGAGAGAGAGCTATGTCCCCATCAACACCATATCTGAGAAGATTGGAAAAGACATGTCTAACTGTCTACCAGCATGTCATGCACTCACTGGCTGTGACACAACAAGTAGTTTGTACAGAATAGGAAAGACAACAGCATTCAACAAACTCAAGACCCATCTCAGCGAGCTCAAAGATCTGGCCCATTTTGGACTCTCTGCCAGCTTGGAAGAGTCTTTGCCAGTCGCAAGAGAATTTGCGCTACTCCTATATGGAAAAAAGAAAATGGAAAATGGATTGATTGGGTTACTCTTATTCTGACTATTTGGTGATGTAGTTCAGCCACCTGGTATTTCCCTCTCCAAATATAATGACCATCAGAGTGAGCATTCTTAACTTATAGGCTATTATGCCACTTATCCCCTATTCGGAATTTGACTGTATCAGAGAAGAGGTAGGCCTATGTCTAAAGAAATCTCATTTGCAATAGAACTGTATGAGATATTTCCATACAACTACTGGTTATTGTTCAATAGCACCCTAGACAATTCAGTAATGATATATTTTTCAGGGATTTCTGTTTTTCTGATAAATGAGAGAAAAGTGATGGAGTCCTATGTTCCTGTCACCAAAAAGTACAATTTCCGTCTAAACTAAAGCTAAGTTTACAGGACTATAATTCAGTATTTATTTAGGTAAATAGTTGTCTGACTATTTGGTGATGTAGGACAACCACCTGGTTCATACCTCAGCAAATCTGAAGAGGAAAGGAGTGATCATTCTCCTTCATAGCAAAAATCAGGTCGTTTTGTATTTTGCCTGACGTCCCAGTAAACACTTTGTTTGTGGACAGGTGGTAATGTAAATCTGGGTTGTTTTCAGCCAGAAAAGAAAGAAGCTCAACGTAGTATCCTCTGTTTGTGGACTCGGTGCTTTCATCGTGTCCCCTAAATGAAAGTTATTGTTTACCCCAAAACAGGACACAATCGATCAGTATTATCGATCAGTCAACGAAAGCTTTCGTTGTGGCGCTCGTTTCCCTGCGCACTTTCAAAAGTTTCACATCTACCGGCATAGTTACGCATCTCAATAGTGAATATCAATAGTGCGTATCAATAGTGCGTATCAATAGTGCGTATCAATAGTGCGTATCCAATCAAAAGACGTGCTGGGTGCTGACATCATTGAGCCTTACAGCAGGCGCCGTTGTTGCTTTTGCTCGCATCTACGTAGGTTTACTAGGTACGCCACAGGTTTTCTCGTTCCAACGTTAAGTTACAGGTCGAATTCGCGGCACCGTTTATTGTGCAGGCAGGCAGATTTTGGAGCCCCCTAGCAACACATTTTGATTGGATAAAAGCTCTAACATAAAGGCCAGCCCTCCAAATCTCAATCGGAGACTGGAAGCAGCGCAACCAAGAGGAAAGCTATGAAATGAAGAGAATAGACTATGGGGAATCATTAATACATATTTGTGGAAAAAATATATTAAAATAAAATGTATATTCTGATGATGTTTAGGCCAGCAGAGAAGGCCTTGCTGGCCCTGACGGCACACCACTGGATAAAGGACACACTGACCCAGTCATGAGGGAATGGGTTTGAAGATCAAATGACTGGCCAATTAGTGCTTTAGAACGCACATAGAATTAACTGTATAAAAATGTCTGTACATCCTGAAAACATAACTGTGTGCATATGCTTACCTGTTTCTTAAATACATAGCTGTGTGTGCATATGTGATTAACGAGCCCCAGACAGGGGGTGTGACCGCAGAGGGACACAGAGGGAGGCCAGAAGAAGAAGATAACACACAGTACACTCTCGCACCCACACAGAGAGGAGTTGAAGGCCACATAACTAACTAAAACACTTGCTCACAGCTGCAACAGATTTTATGCTGACAATTAAAAACCTACCAGATAGCAGAGGTAGTGGTGGTCTAGTGGATAGTGAGTTGGACTTGGGATCGGAAGGTTGTGAGTTCAAATCCCGCCTGAAGCCACACCACTACTAGTGTGCCCTTGGGTAAGGCACTTAGCCCTCAGTTACTCCAGGGGGAATGTCCCTGTAATTCGTAATTGTAAGTCGCTTTGGATAAAAGCGTCTGCTAAATGGCAAAATTATAAAATTATAAATGTTAAATCAAATGTATAACGTCTATGTACCAAGGCTAAACGGGGCTCTTGTCCGGTGAAGCTTCTGCAGTTAACCAGCTGATACTGGCCTGCGGAGGTGAAGCTAGATAGGACCCCTTTCCATGGAATGAAATGCTATTGTTTGCTGATGCTATTGTTTGCTGATGTGCTCGAATAAATATTCTCTTAAAGAACAGTTCAGTAGTGGTGCCGAATATATGATTGGATCATTTTATCTTAGAAGTTATATCAAGGACGTCTCGTTGAGATTAAACGAACTCGCTTGTAAGTGACGACTCAATTAAATCAATTCTGGAGAAGTTGATCGCCTTACAAAATTGGTGACCCCGACGTGATCTTCAACGGGATGCAAGGAGGAGTGGGCGAGGCTGGGTTCGGACTGAGCACTTCCACGGTACCAAGACAAAAGAGGTGAGCAGAGCCATTTAATGAAATCTGCTTAGGTAGACAATAGTGTTTTAGGTGGAAGTGCTGGGCCTGAATCGTGTGTCAAACCCATTCTGATCTGTGTCTGTGAAGATCCGTCACAAAGTAAGGATAATAATTAATTAAATTGACATTCTATACATTATTGAACACCACTGTCTGATATAAGCACATCTTGTATTAACGTGTAATAGACCCGCCGAGGTCTAAGGAAGGGACAGTAGCTAAGTCCTGGATATAAAGGGGTAACCAGACCTCAGGAAAGGACACTATAGTCCTGGATATTAAGGAAAGGACATCGTTCTGGATACTAAGGAAAGGACACTATAGTCCTGGATATTATGGGGTAACCAGCCCTCAGGAAGGGACACTATAGTCCTGGATATTAAGGGGTAACCAGCCCTCAGGAAGGGACACTATAGTCCTGGATATTAAGGGGTAACCAGCCCTCAGGAAGGGACACTATAGTCCTGGATATTAAGGGGTAACCAGCCCCCAGGAAGGGACGGTGTCCCGGAGGTTGAAATACCTTGCAACCAAGTGAGAAGTGTAGGTCATTGCGAGTAGGGTAGCGTCCACGGCAGGACTGCAGTCCGGTGGAGGTCCTATATTGGCGTGCCTCCTCTCACAACGGGCGCTAAAACAATTGTGACGTTAGGATTATAAGGTTCTATCTTCATTTTAGTCAAAATTGAGTTTTTTGCATAATCTGATCCATTAGGTGTTTATTAATGTGTGGTGTTATTTTTAAAATGTTGACATTTTGAGTTAGTAATTCATAAAATACAAAGGTTCCATCTCACAAAACATAATGGAATGTAAAAACTTTGACGCTCAATATCTCTGAACTACCCTAAACGGAGATAGAACCTTATAATTCTAAACTCACGCAATATGTTGCGTAATATTGTGTGTAAATAATAGTTGGAATTGTTATTATTATTGTAATTATTACTATTAAAAGGGATAGTTGAGTAAAGCGCCCTGGAGCAACTGGTCTAGGCTGAGTGCTCCCTGGCTTGGTATCACTCAAATATCACTTGCAAACTTTATAAAATATGTTATGCCTCGTTCAAGGTGTTTAAATAAGTGTTGTGCTGCGGGTGTGGTCCACCATTGAAGCGCAGACAGCAGGAGAAAAAGCTCACTAGGAGTGTCTCTGTTGATACGTGGTGATTTGTGTCTCGCCGTCTATGTAGTAGTATTTTTGGTGTGTTTGATTAAATTGTGTTTTTTGTTTAGTTGTTCAGGTTGTTTAGCATTGATTGGCAATTATAATATTGTTGGAATTGACCCCATATGGTTTGGAGTTAAGAATCTCATCTCAGACTGTGATGTGTGTAACAAACACAACCCGTTAAAACAGTACTTAAATGTACACATATCCGATGCCTCCCTGTCCATTCCAAGAGATATGTATTGACTTCACGGACATGGGAGTGATTGATAGATTTTCAAGGTGGCCTGAAGCATATCCGTGTAAACGGGAGGATGCTGCAGTCTGTAATAAAGTGCCTCTTAAAGGAATTCATACCACGGTTTAGTTTCCCTACAATAATACACTCTGATAATGGGTCACAATTTTTTAAATGTTTCCATATGGCTGCAATTAAGACAGCAATGGGGATTAAGCATCGATTTGGTTCAGTCTACCACCCCCAGTAGTCACAGGGGCTGGTTGAGAGGGCTAACCAATCTATTAAAAGAAAGCTTGCCGACAGGCATGATACAGAGACAGAGGGAGGTGGCTTGGACCTCCTCTCCATGGAAATAAATGTATGTACAGGTTATGTCAAAACTCTAACTAATCTCAATCGAGTTTTCTCTTCACAGGAACTGAATGCTGCGGAGAAAGCAGACAACGGCGCAAAACAGACTCCTATTTTAGACCCAGGCGACGTGGTGGACAGGACCGTGGGAGGTATATTGACCACCTCACACGCTGTCAAAGTCGAAGGTAAACCGGGTGCAGAGTGGCCTCTCCTGTCACACTGTAACAAAGCAGACCCACCACATGTATACAATTTTCAAATTCCTGGCGACTCTGTCAGCATGCACTTAGCCTCAAATAATGTGGAAAGTAACACAACAAGTGTATTAATCCATGATATTAGCGATCACCTGCCTGTCTTTTCATTTTATGAATGTAATTATAGAAAGAAGAGGGAGTTAAAGGAAATGACATACAAGAGAATAAGAACTGAGGAATCCATATCTGCTTTTAGAAATGAGTTATTAAAATGGAATTGGAAGAGTATGAAGAATCAGATGTGGACAAAGCGTATGGGTTATTCCTAGAAACATTTAAAGTTCTATATGAAAAAAAACTGCCCACTAAAACAATGTAGCAATAAGAATAAATATTCTGAAAATCTGTGGATGTCCAAGGACATTCAAAATGCATACAAGAAAAAATAATACTCTATACAGGGTATTTATAAAGCATAAAACAAAGGAGGCAGGGGTTAAATATAAGAAATACAAAAACAAACTAATTAGTATTATGAGAATATGTAAGAAGGATTAGTATAACAAATTATTAGATGAGAATAAAAAATAATGTTAAAGGAACAAAGTGGAACATTTTACAGACAATTACAGGAAAATTAGCCTTATAAATTAGGTGGTGGATGGATTTAATAATTTTAAAAAAGTATATATATATATATATATGTTGTTAATGTGGGGCCAAAACTAGCTAAAGAAATAAACGGCACTAGAAAGAGATTTGCTGAGGAGGACTGTGGAGAGAGAATCACTGACTCAATATCTTTGGGAACTATAGGAAAAAATAAAAATATTTTACTGATATACTGATATGGTAAACAAATGTATGAACAAAACTTCAACAGATAAACACCTCTTCACCAATTACAGACCGGTATCCTTATTATAACAGTTAGGGTTACAGTGGAAACAGTGGACCTGTCTCTCAGAGGACGGCCACCCCTCCATTACAGCGGCTGGTGATCATGTTGCCGATCTCAGTCCAGGTGTCCAGGTGGGGGTCATAGATCTCCACTGAGTCCACTAAGTCTCTGTTGGTGGCCCGCCCCCCAACAGCGTAGAGCAGACCATTTACGGCTGATACGGACACCCCCGCCCGCGCCACCGCCATAGGTGCCACCTCCACCCACTTCTCCTGTGGAAGGAAAGACACATTATGGTTAAAAGACACACAGTCACAGTCTTTGTACTAGTCAATAATACATGCTCATCTATTGCGATTCATAGAAAAAAACCATCTTTGACATAAATATCTCAGCTCTCTAACCTTTTAGTCTATCTTTTAGTCAATTGGGTAGACTCTGCGGCTTTATCTAAGTATACAGGCACCACCCTCCCCCTATAGGCGACCATCATTTAGCATGGACCAAGTCAGTTAACATGTATTTTGTGAAGTATCCCCTTCATGTTATTGTTCAGTCAAAGGTCAATGTCCAATACACTAACTAATTGTACTAATTGTGAAGCCTTCTGTGTGACAGCAGAGACAGACACCAGACAAGAGACAGGCTCCAACCTCCTCAGGACAGTACTTCTCCACCGTCTCCAGGGCGCCCAACGCGTTCCAGCCTCCCACGGCGTAGATGCAGTTGTTGAGGCAGGCCACGCCCACGTGGGCCCGTCGTGTAACCATGACAGGCAGGGCGCTCCAGCGGTGGGAGATGGGGTCGTACATCTCGGCCGAGCGCAGCCCTATCCACTCGTCACCGATACCCCCGATCACGTAGATTAACCCTGCAGAGCGATCAAAGGACACACAGATCTAGTTGGTTCAGAGGACCTTCCTAACAATAACATTACAATAACATTACGAGTGTTCATTAAGATCAAAGGGTAAATATGGTGTGAATATGGTATTACATTTTGCTTGTACATGTACTATATATATACATTTCTTCCTATTCTTCTTATTTTATTTGTTTTTAATTATCACTGAATAAGCATGCTAGTCTCTAAATCATAGGTTCCTTAGTGATCTCTGGGAGAGCCTAACCCTGTAACTCGCAGCAGCCAAAATAGTATCGTGGAACCGCCATGTTTCCGATGATCTCCCACTTGTTCTCTGCCGGGTCGTAGCGCTCCATCGTTTTCCCAATCTCCGATCCGTTCCAACCACCTGCAAGAGCACAGTAGTGAGGTCACATGATACTCTATTCACATCTACTTCCATGTACTGCATGTCCCAAGTGACAGGCTGGTGTTTACCTAGTGCGTAGAGCGCCCCGTGACAGGGGCAGACGCCAACTCCACAGCGTGGGAAATTCAAAGAGGCTACTGCCGCCCACTGCTTGGTCACTGGGTCATATCTCTCTGTGCAGTCGAATATCATGGAGTCCTTCTCGCCTGGGAAATAGCAAATGGAAAGCACAATTATATTATGTCAAATGGAAATTCCACTGTGAAATATCGACATGTCAAACATGTATGCATACAGTATGACTGTGATTGCATTATGGCACTTGTACATCGTTTTTGTTTTTACTCATGAACTTGAGGGACCACCATCTGTTGATTTCTACACTGTGTATAACGAAGTTGTTCTACTTCTACCTCTCACAGACAGACAGACAGATAGACAGACAGACAGACAGACAGACTGAGTGCACTGTCTCACCTCCAACCACGTAGACCATGCCCTCCAGCACGGCCACACCCAGCCCACTGCGGGCCTGGTGCAGGGAAGACACAGTGGTCCAGTATTGACTGAAGGAGTCAAAGCGCTCCACACAGCTGAGGGCTCTGCTCTCACTCCAACGGCCGCTCTGCAGCAGAGTGAAGCCTCCTGAGAGGGCGAAACCAGACGTGACGTGAGAGTGTTTTTACTACGCAAACGTAGGGAGATGAGGGCTGTATTGAAACTTGATAATCAAATGATTTTACAGGAACAACAAAGAGGTCTCCTCGCCACTTTTTTTGGTAAACAGCTGAGGGATGGGGCTGGAGAAATTTAACACATCTCAAATTAATAGACTGAGCTATGTATGCTTGGGCTCAAGAATTAATGGCTACAAATCATTAATTTAAATGTCCAAAAATGTATATACCAATCCCAGACTGCCCCTTTAAAGTTTACCACAGAGGCTTACCTATGGCATAAAGATATTTCCTGGCTTTTCTTCTGGGCCTCATCCTAGCAGGCTGTAACAGACTGTACATCTTATTCTCCTTGGGAGACTTGGTCACCTCTGTGTATTCCCTCAGCTGAGTCCGCAGTGCCACCTGCAGGCTGAAGTCAGAAATGCCTGCAAGGAGAAATTAAATGACTAGTCGGTCAGTTTATGCATGGAATCATCCAGTGCTGTCAAGTCGTGAGTCGTCAAGGTGAGCTCCAGGCTTCTCTGTGTACTGCCTCTGAACTGTACTGTGGGTCTCAACTACCTTCGATGTACTTGAAGAGTCTCTGTGGGGAGAGCAGAGGGAAGCGTACAGGATCCAGCACCTCCACCACATGCTTCTCCCTCTTGGCCACGTCCTGCAGCAGCCAGTCCATGGCTGCCGTGAACACCTGGTACTCGTCCTCAATCCTCAGCTCCTCGCTGCGCAACAGCTTCACCAGTTGGTCCTTCGACAGGCCCCAGAACTCATCAGACACACACATCTAGACAGACAGAGTTTCTTTGAGTTTCTTCTTTGAGTTTTTATGTGTTGGCTTGAACGTTTTTTTTTACTGATTTAAAGATGGGATATTCGTTTCTGTCATAGCTACATACAAAGTAGATTAAAATGAGTGGTAAGGAGAGAGATCCTGCCTTGGAGAAGTCATTTAGGAACTTAAATATTAAAATTATAGAAAAGGAAGATAAAGGGATGAGGGATGAGGAAGGAAAGAGAATGTTGCACCTGCAGGAAGTGGACATGGATGTAGTTCTCAGTGAACTCCAGCATGTCCAGACAGGCGATCTGCTCCAGGAACTGGTAGACACCAACGCAGTTAGATGGGTCCATGTGGCCCTTGAGGAACTCTCCACAGATGGACACCACCTCACTCAGCTGCAGCATGTCTGCTGCCACCATCAGCTCCTGCATGTTCTCCACTGTCACGTTGATCATACCTGGGGGGGGTGGGGGGGGGCAAGCAGCTCAGACTTCATTCAGAGAGATGCACACAAACAAAGAAGCTATCCTATCATCAATCAAAATAAGCATCACCTAGGCTATATAACATGGTGGTGCAATTCATGTGTATTAGCTTTCTGAACATTGGCTGTTGACTGAGAATAATAGCTAAAGAAAGGACCTTAAATACATAAACACACTAGTGTAATGAATGAACTAATGTCCTATGCATGAATGATACCAACAATATATCTTTCTCTCTAATCGTTGTGTAGATACTGTCTGTGGATGGAGAGCATGTATCCTGTCAGGACCTGTGTAGACAAACTCCAGCAGGACCTCGAAGACTTCGGCCTCCACTCCCAGGATCTGGACCTCCTCCTTGTCAGCCTCACTCATCCCCCAGGAGAAGAGGGCAGAGAAGTAGGGGCTGCTGGCAGCCAGGACCAACCTGTGCATACTGAAGACCCGTCCACCCACCCTCAACCTCACGTCACAGAAATCTGTGCGGAGCCTCATCTTGTTCATTTGGGCCAGTATGAGTCGAGCATAGCGGTCAGAGGCATAGAGAGCCTCCTCAGGGCTGGTCAGAGTCCCCACAGCAGCAGCGGTGTCACCATGGCTGCTACTCCAAGAGATGGAGGTAGAGGCAGGTGGGGAACGAGGTGGACCCATTAAGGACATGGTGACTCAGTCACAGAGACAGGGGCTGTGGTGTGTCCACCCGCCTACAGCTTCATGGCACAAGATTCTCTAAGCAGACACGTCATCTGACTCTAGGGCGAAAAAGGATGACACACATGACTGTGACTGACACACTTTCAAAAGTCACATTAAATTATTCATAGTTCATTAAGTCATAGTAATACATGGAGCAAAGATGTGGTGCTATTGTTTAATCGTGACTTCAGCTTGAGTGTTTGTATATACAAGACATTGTGAGGGATATGTGCTTGTCCCTATTGAGTGCCATTGATGCATTATGTAGAGACTGTTAACTGTTTTCTCAACAGATCCATTTGTGTCATTATAGTCTTTATTTTTGTACACATCATCATCTGATCTGGTTCAAACTTGCGCATGACACATTTCCTTAAGCAAATTTCACCAAAACAAAATAAAGTAGCAATGCGTAATAACATAATTTCCACAATAGTTCAGCCTAAATCCATAGTTTTAGTCTAGCTGCAGAATAACAGACTTGTATATTTAGGTGGGCTAAAATCAGACATATTGTGCTGTAGCTAAATAAGTATAATAACATGAGAACATGTTATCTTTACAAGATGTGCAGCAGCATCAGTTGTTTAGGTGTCGTGAGCTTAGAATGATAAGGTTCTATCTCCGTTTAGGGCAGTTCAGAGATATTGAGAGTCAAAGTTTTTACATTCCATTAATAATGTAACTAAGTATCTGAAAGATAAGAATTGAAATTACACACAATAATAGTCTTCTGATGTAATAAAATATGTATGAAATTCAGCAATGTTTTGCTATAGCCCACACTGGATAGAGGTTCACCCTCTCCCAAGCCCCCCCTCTCTTGCGCGCGTGCCCTGCACACATGCACGCACACATGCACACATACACACGCACACACACACACACACACACGCGCGCAGGCGCACACACACACACACGCAAACACACACACACACACACACACACACACACACACACACACACACACACACACACACACACACACACACACTAAGCTGCTTGCTTAGTATTGTGTCAGCCTGACATTATGTTCGTCAGATTTCTTACAAATTGTTTGGCAACATTATCTTGAGGGGTTCACTGAAATCTAAACGTTGGGTGATTCTCCGCCTAGTCCCGCATCCAGCTCCGCCCCCACCGTTCTCCTCAGCCAACCACAGCTAGCTGTTAGCATCGTCACACCCCAAACTAAATTTAACATCGTTTCACCAATAATAGTCTGTCAGAACACACCCACATGTCCCCAGCGAGCTGTAGTTGATCACCAGGTATGTTTTATTCATGTGGGGAGAATCATTCATATAAGAAAAACGATAGGAAAATCTCTCTTACCTTTCTCGACCGCTTAAAAAATCCGGAAACTGGTGAAACTTGCTGTGCGCGTGAACACATCCCCATGGAAACCAACTGCCAGTTAGGTTGTATTGATCTGTCATTGGTCAACATTAAACCACAGTTAGGTTGTATTGATCTGTCATTGGTCAACATTAAACCACAGTTAGGTTGTATTGATCTGTCATTGGTCAACATTAAACCACAGTTAGGTTGTATTGATTTAATAATAATAATAATGATAATAACTTTTATTTGTATTGCACTTTTTATTGCAAACGTTGCAGCTCAAAGTGCTCCAATCATTATATAATCATAATTTACTTATTTTGTCATTCAAAGGCAAAGGTTGATTCAATATAAGATGTCCTCTACTGCCATCTATAGGACATTTTATATAATGGCAATGAACAGGTGAATAAGTCACTGGTAAAACTATCACTGTAAAAACCCATCAGAGACAGAAAGCATAGGATATTCAATTTGATATATCAAGATTGAGATGTTGAGAGACCTTTGCTGTGTCATTTAAGAGACTGAGACCCTTATTTAATACTCATCTAACCCATCATCATCACTTTCTCTGTGAAAACACCAACCAAGGAGCAGTTAAGACAGGGGAGCATCAACAGCTGTTTCTCTCCTTCTGAACCAGGACATATAGAGAGGAGGAGAGGAAGGCTCTGTGGTCCAGAGGAGGGAAAGGTGGTCCTAGGCGCGGGTCTGGGGTCAGTCATGTGTGTTTCCCTGGGATGCTTCAGTAAGGTTCAGTGTTGTCTAACAATCCAGAATCAGGAAGATGTTTTAAATGGGTTTAGTTTTCATACAAAGTGTCAGTTTGTACTGAAGCCCTGAAGGGTGAAACAAAACAACAACAAAAAGTGTAGCTATAAAAACAGTATTTATTCACAATCACCCGAATATAGTAGAGCAAATGAAAATAAGATTCTTCTTCTTTTTTAAATAATCAAAATCACACCTTTCATGGATCTGTTTATAAATCATAATTATTATTATGTATCATTTTCAACGTATGCATAATTCACTATCAGATCTGGGCATGAGCACATTCTATACATGAGACCCCTGATCTGGGAACAGCACCACTGACTGAGGGTGAGATACTAAACACAACAGCCTCTATTAACTGGTCTGGGTACAGCATTACTGACATGCAACACAACAGCCTGTATTAACAACTGGTCTGGGTACAGCATTACTGGCATGCAACACAACACCCTGTATTGACAACTGGTCTGGGTACAGCATTACTGACACTCAACACAAAACACTTGATTATATCTTTAAAGACCAAATCACTGGTTAGTTGTTCATAAAGCATCACTCTTATGGGAACCTCTACTCCAGCTCACACTGGACCCTCTATAAATATAAAACCCAGGAGAGTCATTGTGTCAGAGGAGACGCTGTAGAAGGACAGACTACCTGCCCTGTGATCCAGGTACACTCCTACTCTGGAGGACTGAGGGCCTGATACTGCAGTGTCAACATTATTGTGTATGAATCTATAACCATCACTCTGGCAGCGTAAACTCCAGGACTTGTCATTATATCCAAATCCAGAGTCACGACCTGACCTGTTTATGTCTTTATATGACACTGCTGTTTCAACCACCTCACCTCTCCTCTCAACCTCCCAGTAACAGTGTCCTGACAGACCCTCTCTACACAGCACCTGAGCACAGTTAGTGAATCTCTCTGGATGATGAGGATATGACTGGGCATTTCCCCCTGTCACCTTCCTGTTCCCCTCAGACAGAGAGAGGCGTCTGTTTGCTGTGTTTGGGTCCAGTGTGAGCCAACAGGAATCTGGGAGAAGAGCAGAGCAGAGACCAGATCAGAGAAATAAAGAGAGTCAGATATGTAGGCTGTCTTTGATGAGTCTCTCCCTCTCCTAGAGCTCTCTAGTTCTATCTCAGGGTGTGTGGAGAGGATCAACGGAGAGAGAATGTTCGCTACTTCAGGATAAAGAGACTCACATTTTAAGGACTGGGCTCTGGTCTTGGGCTCTGGTGGCAGGAAAACATCCACTCTATTCACTACAAACACATTCACAGAGAGAGATAGAACATTCTGATTATATCATATGCGACAGCAGCTGGTGAAAGCGGGAAAGAGTTGGCAACCGACCAAATGTTCAGACTTTTATTCTGAAAATAAAAAAATAAAATCAATGACACACTCGATAGTCAAGCCAAAATATTGCAATGCAATGGATTCGGTGAGTAACCCCTACTACTACCTAGTTTTTTTTTCCAGGTCATGTGGAAAAAAATCGTTTATTTGTTATTTACACATTCAACTGTGTACATTGTGCATTTAGATGATCTGCACATGTGGAGCAGCCAACATACAGGTTAAATAGAAAAGACAGTGGGTGAAACACTATTCAGTCATAGAAGACGTCATCTTGAAGGGACACTATCAATTTTCAAGAAAAAATATCTTCCTCGAACATGAAAAATAAATGCGTTGGTGCCTTTGACATGAAAGGCTCAGAGTTCAAAGACAGTTAAAAAGAGAGCACAGGAAATTGAAGAGAGATGATCCTTGTATCAGTCCTGTCATCACTTCCCCTCTCAGTGGCCTTGCTTGATGACGATATCAGACATGTCATCCACATCTCCAGGTCCAGCATCACAGTGAGCAGGAGGAGCAGCTTGGAGTCCTGTCTTCTTTTGTTGTTTCTTTCTTCGGGAACGTGTCTTCTTTTCTTTCTTTTCCACCAATTCAGCCAACAGAGTATTTTTCATAAGAACAGGCCTTGGGGTGAAGGTCTGTCTGCACTGGGGGCAGCTGTAGACCCCCTTCTGATCATCCTGGTCCCAGCAGCCCTTAATACAAGTAAGTAAGTAATAATGTAAAACAAGATGGCTGCGTGCTTAGTCGCTGCGGCTGGAGTGGCTTCAAAACTGGTGTTCTTTAGTGATTTTAAGTGCATTTGTATGTACATTTTTATTTTAGTACTTATAGGGAACGGTTGTGTAAATAGTACCTACAGCAGGCACGACTTACTAGAAGTTGGCACGCAAAACGAGAAGACAGTTACAGCGGAGTTCCTGAAGCAACAAAGGATTTATCACGAGATCGCCCGTTTACCGGGAGAACCTTGGTACTCAGTCCCTTCCCTGAGGCGCAAACGCCGGCGGAAGGACCGCAAGCAACGACGGGGATGCAGAGCAGGCCTGCTAGCTAGGCTAAGGAGGAGCCCAGACAAACCTGCTTTGCCGAGTATTTTCTTATCCAACGTCAGGTCCCTGACGAATAAGATGGATGAACTGAGACTACAAGTTGCCAAAAATAACATCGTGGGAGATAGCTGTGTGATTATTCTTACTGAAACCTGGCTAAATGACACTATCGTGGACTCCGCGATTAGCTTGGAGGGCCGCACTCTACATCGCGCTGACCGCACGCAGCTCAGCGGCAAGTCCCGCGGAGGTGGGATCATAATATCAACGAAGGATAGCTGGTGCTTAAACACGAAAACTGTAAGTAGCCACTGTTCCCCAGACCTGGAATACTTGACTGTTAAATGCCGACCCACATACCTCCCGAGGGAGTTCAACGCAGTGTACATTACATGTGTTTACATTGCGCCTAGCGCGGATGGTAGCCTAGCATTGGCGCGGCTATATGACGTCATCAGTGGTCAACAAAGCACAGACCCACAGGCAATTCACATTATAGCAGGAGATTTCAATCATGTCGACCTGAAGGCAGTACTACCCAAGTTCTATCAGCATGTGAAATGTGCAACAAGAGGAGAAAAAACACTGGACAAGGTATACACCAACATCAAACGTGCTTACAAGGCTAGTCCGCTAGCTCATCTAGGCATGTCTGACCATGTGTCAATCCTCCTGATCCCAGCATACACTACCATGGGGAAAAGTGCTCCCATCACCACTAAGACTGTCAGAACCTGGCCAGAAGGGTCCGCTCCACTGCAGATCTGCCTAAATGACACCCCATGGCAGGAATATGAGCATGAGGACCTGGAACAGTACACGTCGTCGGTTCTGAACCACATAGTGAACTGCACCAACTCAGTCACCGTGGACAAACGGGTCCGGGTCTACCCCAACACGAAGCCATGGATGACTGGGAAGGTCCAAAAACTGATCAACGAGTGGGACAACGCCTTCTTCGCAGGGAAGAGCACACCGCTGTACAGCACCACCAGGGCTAACCTAAAGCGCGGAATCAAAGCGGCCAAGGCAGACCACAGAGAGAAGATTGAGGAATGCCTCCTGAGCAACGACTCCAGGCGGATGTGGCAGGGGGTTCAGCAGATGACAAACTTCAGAGCCAACAGGCTCACAGCCGCAGAGGACGACCCCCTGCTGGCGGGAAAGCTGAACACCTTCTTTTCACCAACATCTTCAACCAGTCCCTGTCCCAGGCCACCATCCCACCCTGCCTGAAAACCTCAACTATCATCCCAGTCCCGAAGAAAAGCACGGTGAGCTGCCTAAACGACTACCGCCCGGTGGCACTCACACCAATCATCATGAAGTGCTTCGAGAAACTAGTCCGGGCCCACATACTCACACGCCTCCCGCCCAACCTGGATCCATACCAGTTCGCCTACAGAGCCCACAGGTCCACAGAGGACGCCATCGCGACGACTCTCCACGCCACTCTATCCCACCTGGAGAGGGGAAACAGCTACGCGAGACTGCTCTTTGTGGACTTCAGCTCCGCCTTCAACACCATCCTTCCAGACAGGCTAGTGACCAAACTACTAGACCTGGGTCTATCACACTCTATATGTGCATGGATCAAGGACTTCCTGACCGACCGCCCCCAGAGGGTGCGGGTGGGCCCCCACACCTCCACAGCCCTCAGACTCAGCACTGGGTCCCCCCAGGGCTGCTTGCTAAGCCCCATCCTCTACACCTACGACTTCACCCCCGTCCACCCCAGCAACTCCATCGTAAAGTTTGCAGACGACACCACCGTGGTGGGATGCATCTCGGGGGGGGACGAGGCGGCGTACAGGGATGAGGTAGAGCAACTGAGCAAGCTGTGCAAGGTTAACAACCTGCTGCTGAACAAGTCAAAGACCCAGGAAATCATCGTAGACTTCAGGAGGAAAAAGTCCGAGATCCAGCCCCTGCTCATCGACGGAGAGAGCGTGGAGAGAGTCTCAACCCTCCGATTCCTGGGGATGCACATGCGGGATGACCTGACCTGGAAGGACAACACAAAAGCCACCATCAAGAAGGCACAACAGCGGCTATACACCCTGAGAGTCCTCAGGAAGGAACACAGCAAGCAGGAGATACTGGTGACCTTCTACCGCGGCGCAGTGGAGAGCATCCTCACCTACGGCATCTGCAACTGGTTCTCCAGCTGCACAACAGCGGAGAGAAATGCGCTACAGAGAGTCGTGAGAACAGCACAGAAGATCACCGGCGCCCCCCTCCCCTCTCTGGAAGAGCTGTACAACACACGCTGTCTCAGGAAGGCCTCCAAGATCTCCAGGGACCCGACCCACCCTGGGTACGAACACTTTACCAGGCTGCCCTCGAAAAGGCGGTTCAGGACCTTGGCCGCAAGGACAAACAGACTGAAGAACAGCTTCTACCACAGGGCCGTCCAGGCACTGAACACAGCAAAGACCTAGGTTCTGGGCCCTGGACAGTCTGGACGGATTGATGGCAGCTGCTGGACTGAAAAAATCAGGTGTAGTGCTGAGGCACAAATATGTACATTTCAAGCCTGCAAACTGCGACACTTTAAATAAATGTGAAATAACACTATTGTGCAATATGACAACCCTAGTCGTCTATCTGTACAGTATAGTATAGTGGATAGTGTACATAGCCTTTATTTATGTAAACCAGCTCCTTCCCTTCTTGTGATTTTTTAAAAAGTGTTTTCTTTTCTTTTCTTTTTTCTTTCCTAACACCAGGGGAGCCACCCCTCCTAAATTTCGTTGTTTGGTACCTGTACTGTAGCAATGACAATAAAGACCATTCATTCATTCATTCATTCATTCATTCATACAGCCCATACAGTAGTTGTGTCCACAGGGAATAGTCACCGGATCCTTCAGTAGATCCAGACAGATTGGACAACTCATTGCGTCCGTGCTGTCTGCCATGTTGCTGCACACACTAGACTGATCAGCAGAGAAAGACCAAAGTTAATTCGTGTCTCTGGAAGTGTTTGTGCACGTGGGTTGGAACACTTCCTGGTTAGCTGTAGGGGGCGTGGTGTTGGACAGAGGCCGGGGAGAGCGTGGCTGTTTGTGCCCAGACAACATTCCACACCCCTGACAGTTAAAAACACGTGTGGTCTGTGTGATGATGGTTAAAAGCTATATGCCCACGTTGACTTTCTTTCTCTCGTTGACACCGAGATTCTGAGAGAGACCTGTGTACGAGGTGTCACTACCTTGGCTGAACAGTAAGAAACTGGTCCCAGACAGTGGTGGCCATCCAATCACCGGTTCAGCAGAGCATTATGCTCTCTATGACAGATTCCATGAAGATAACACAAAGGATGACCGTGATGCTCTTCGGAAGCTTCGCCTGGTCCCGCAGCTTGCTGGAAAAATAAACAGTCAAGTAGCAGAACAGTTGTTTTCAAGGATGAAAAAAACCAACTACTTCCTAAACATGAGTTTACCATCAACCCATCTATTCCTCATGAGGAATATCATCCACCACGATAACATGAACAAAAACAAACGACGACTGGATGACCTCAAAAAGGCTTTTGGAACAAAGGATATAGCAATGAACATCCACAGCCAGGCAGTATTGGGTAACTTTCCAAATTTAGTTTTGCTATGCAATTATATCAAAATGCAACACATTAATTACAGTATTGTTGAAATATTTATTTTATTTTTAGGAAACCCAGTATTGTCAGACACATCTGCCACTGCTCCAATGGACACTGATGAACCACTTGGTGAGTAATGGGGTGGAGGTGGGGGTGTTCTTGTCCTGTCATCTTGTTTTTTTTCTGTATGGCTAGAGGCTCACAGCATATCAGGATCAGGAATTTCTTGGAATTCATGATTTAGATTTTTCAAACATGCCTTAACATGAATGACTGGAAATCTCCATTATATTTTTTTAGTGGCAGCAGTGCCCCCAACAGCAGCCCCCACTGTGCCCCTGACAGAGACCCTTGGCGTGGCAGGCGTGGCAGCAGCCCCCACTGTGCCCCTGACAGAGACCCTTGGCGTGGCAGGCGTGGCAGCAGCCCCCACTGTGCCCCTGACAGAGACCCTTGGCGTGGCAGGCGTGGCAGCAGCCCCCACTGTGCCCTCCATAACAGCAGCGACAAAGAAGTTCTGGGACGAGGATTGGAATCCTATCCAGGAACAACTGGTAAGCTAATCAATCCAAATATAAATTCTTAGTCAAAGTATACAGTACAGCATTATCTGACTCAAAATAAATCAATAGGTAATAACTAATTATAATTAATAACTGTTATTCGCAGCTCAATTACGTCCTGGACAAGGGACGGCCGGCGGAAGAATATAGAAGGACCCATATGTCTGGTGCGTGAAGAACTCTGGAGCCTGGGATTGCAAAGACACATGGATTCAACTGTGAGTAGTGGGAAGTAGGTGAACACAAGGAAGGTTAAAGCATATTTTGTATTTGCTTTCATGCTTGTTCACTGATGAGTTTTGTTTCTTGCAGATCGGGAATGCCTGCATGACAATCATCAAAGAAGTAGCTCGGCTACATGTAAGTCAATCTATACAAAAGACTATAGCATAAATGAAACACAATGCAATTGTTTATGCATTGTTATACCATTTGTATTTCAATGTCATTTATTCCGTAGGGCAAAGACATTTATATAGCGGACATGTTCGTAGTTCCTTCATGGAAGACTACACCACCCACCATGCTTGACTTTCCAGTAAGTCAGTGTACATAAAATAACAACATTTATGCTGTTAAAAATATTAATGCTGTTAGACAGCATAACATGTATTCCGTTAAAAATGTACTTATGTATAATGACAACTTTTTTTCATTCATGTTAGAATGATCTAGACATGAAAGACTTCTTAGTCTTCCCAGCTTGGACCAATGCAAATGGGCCGGACCACTACGTTCTCTGTGTAAGGCTATGTTACTGTCATTAGATGATATGAGTATATATGGTTATTGTGCAGTTTGAATAATGTGTATTCCAACAGAATGAAATCCAGCTCTACTCCTTGTCCTAATGACTAACTGTTGTGCAACTCGTAACCTATTGCCGCATTATAGATCATGCAGCCATTGCGGAGAGAGTTACTCCTCTTGGACTCTCAGTACGCAAACCATCCATACGGGTTTGCAGATGCGGATTACAGAGTCCTGTTTAGGTCCACAGATAAGACATATCGGTTGCCAAGTTCATATAAAATTACATTATGGCTACGTTCCTATAGCCTGTACATACTAGTATGTTTTGGCTATGTTCCTAAAGCCTCTGTGTGCATGATTTTTAGGGTTGGGTATCAAGAACAGAGTACTGAGTGGTACTGGTTTCAACATGTATAATACTAGAAAAGTATTGATTTGTTTTTTGGCACCACAATTGAAAGAAATTAAACCATACCCAACCCTAATTGTTTGGCTATGTTCCTATAGCCTCTGGTTTTGCTATGTTCTGATTACATGTCATCATTGGTTGTCACATGTATCTCTTTCAAAAGAATATTGTTCATTTTATCTTATTATTATTAACATCTATCTGTGATGTTAACTCCGATTTTAACTCTGTGTTAGACAGAAGAAACCTCAATCTACATTTTGATGTGACTCATACTGTACATGTGACAGCCACTGTAGATTTTTGTCCACCAGTACTGAATAATTGTAATGGTTACATTACTTAACACATAATATCCTTCTCTCAATAATTGTATATTTCTCTATAGCAACCTAGCACAGCAAATCGACCCTGGGACCTGGACTGAAAAAACTGGCTATGATATGGGGAACTTACCACGCCAGCTCCATGGAAATGACTGTGGGTTTTTTATGCTTATGGTAAGGTCTATTTTTTTTTGGGGGGGGGGGGGGGTAATTACATGCCGGCTTTTGTCAACATTATGAATAAAATTGCCTTCCGCTTTGTCTGTTCCAGTACACCCTGTCCCTTGTCCTGAACACAGGGTTTGAGTTCCATGAGGTAAGTTAGAATACCATTTAACCACAGAACAATTAGACTAGTTAAAATAATGTTTATGTTGCACCATACTATTCATCTCGAAGAGAAGGAATACATTATGGACTAAAGATTATCCGCGTCACTGTAATTTATTTCAGATGGACATGCCTTGGATCCGCAAGTGGTGGTGTCTCTTTCTCATGGAGCGTTTCAAAATACAAGGGTATGACAGCCCTGACCAATATGTGTATTCATTTTGGTAACACTTAATGTATAGGGTCACTGGCAGAAGATGTAAAACATCTGAAAATTAATGGAGCATTTGTTGGATGCATAAGTTAACACCCACATTCTATCAGTATAACATCATTAAAAAGATATTGGAAAAAGCCCAGGCATCAAGGCCATAGCCTTTTGCTATCCAATACGTAACATTTATTTTGTTGTTTGAAAGGTATGGCCAGATGTTTGCCTTTTGGACCAATGAGGCCAGAGGGTTGCATAAGGGTAACCATAACCCGGTCTACAGAGTCCCAAGCGGGAGGGCCAGCACGACAAAACTTCCAGCCCATGTCCAGGCAGCCATTGACCACTCTGCAGAGGAGAAGAGACTGGTGGACCTCATTGTCCAATCACAGGCGGCTGAACGGCATTTGGTGGTATTTTGCAAATGTTCATATTTGATCTCAAAGTAAAGCTTCACCTAGGGTCTTTAGGAATAGGATCAACTTACATCATTTAACTATGACTCATTTATTGTACTGTATCTTTTGAATGAATGTATGAATGTAAGTGACATTTCATGCCTGTTTTGATTCACATAACCACCACACAATGCACTGATCCAATTTCCACAAAATTGTTGTCAGGATGTACTCAATGGGAAGGCGAAGTACTTTCTAAAGAAGTCCCCTAAGGTGCCTGTCTACCTCTGCACCGAGGAACACCAGGAAACCCTCTTCGGCCATCTTGGAGAAATATTACACAGAACACCATGTCTGGTGCAATTCACGGATGAAGTGAAGTTCATCCTGGATGTTCTGTTTCCGGAGGTAGGGATAATCATTGCTGGTCCTGCACTTTCAAAACATATGGAATGGAATGGACTTTATTTGTCATTGCTACAGTACAGGTACCAAACAACGAAATTTAGGAGGGGTGGCTCCCCTGGTGTTAGGAAAGGGAAAAAAAAACACATTTTTGAAAAAGCATAAAAGCATAAAATCACAAGAAGGTAAGGAGCTGGTTTAGTCAAGAGTCAAGAGTCACTTTATTGTCCCATCACTGGGAAATTTGTATTGGGCTTACACCCCACAGCAGCCAACAAAGAGCAACAGACAATACAGGATATTAGCACACAAACAGAAGGCAGACCTGATTAAAACAAGAGTGGAAATAAAATGATAAGCAAGATAAGTTACATTCATCTGGTGCAGTTTAAAAGTTTAACAGAAACGGGAATAAAAGAATTTTTAAATCTATTTAATCTAGCGCGGGGGACTCTGAACCTCCTCCCAGAGGGCAGCAGTTCATACTCTGCATGTAGGACATGGGAGGGATTCATGAGAATTCTACTAGCCTGTCTGAGAGTAGCCTGTTCAAAAATAGACTGCAGGGATGAGTGGTCTTTCACCCCTATGATCTTCCATGCAGTCTGTATCAGTCGGACCAGTTTGGACCTTAGTTTTACAGATAGGTTACCAAACCAAGATGTAATGCCGTATCTGATGAGACTCTCTAAGACAGACTGGTAGAAAAGTAGCATAAATTTTGGGTCAACACCATGAACTCTAAGGCGGCGTAGGAAGTGTAGTCGTTGTTGTAATCTGCTACAAAGGCTGTCTACATGAGTGCTCCATGTGAGTGAGTTATCAATGAAAACCCCAAGATATTTGTAAGAGGCGACCTGAGAGATGGATTGTTTGTGGATGACCACAGGCCTGTGGTCCCCAACACCTCTGGGGTCGAACACCATCTCCTCAGTTTTCTTAACATTTAAAACCAGGCAGTTAACATCACACCATTTAACAAACCTCTGGATTTCAGAATAATAGTCATTTAGGTCACTGTCCTTTTTGATTAAAGCAAGGATGGCAGTGTCATCCGAAAATTTTATGATGCGGTTGCTAGGGTAGGTGCTTCTGCACTCGTTTCTGTGCTTCTGCACTCGTTTACATCAATAAAGGCTATGTACACAATCCACTGTACTATACTGCACAGATAGTCAACTAGGGTTGTCATATTGCACAAAAGTATTTTTTTCACGTTATTTTAAAGTGTCACAGTTTGCAGGCTTGAAAATGTACATGTTTGTGCCTCAGCACTAGCTGCCATACAATCCGTCCGGACTGTCCTGGGCCCAGAACTTAGGCCTTTTCTGTGTTCAGGGCCTTGACGGCCCTGTGGTAGAAGCAGTCCTTCAGTCTGTTTGTCTTAGCGGCCGGGGTCCTGTACCTCCTGTTCGAGGGCAGCCTGACAAAGTGTACGTGCCCAGGGTGGGTCGGGTCCCTGGAGATCTTGGAGGCCCTCCTGAGACAGCGTGTGTTGTACAGCTCCTCCAGAGAGGGGAGGGGGGCGCCGGTGATCTTCTGTGCTGTTCTCACGACTCTCTGTAGCGCGTTTCTCTCCGCTGTTGCCTGCAAAGAGGTTGCCTGCAATAGTGCCATTGTGTATGGACCCATATAATGGCTTTGTGTTTTGTATTGGTAGACTGGATCAGATATAAAAAATCTTAAAAATTAAATTACTTACTTTTTTTGGGTAGGCTATCATTCATGGCCTTGCCCTCCTCAAAAATGTGACATTGCGGCAGGCTGAACAGCTCTTCCTTGATGGTCCATGTTTACATCAGAGGTGAGAGTATATAAATATTTATTTTTTTACAGAATGCCCTGAACTCTTATCGCCCTATTTACTGTTACATAATACCTTAAGAATTTTGTATGATTATTGTTATTGATGTACTCTTTTTTTTTTAACTGTTGACAACGTTTCTGTCAACAAAGTTGTGATTTTTATGTCTACTATTTCAGTGAAAGGGAGGAATTTGACCGGAAGATTGCCAAAGAAATGAAGCAAAAGGGAAGATATTGAAAGGTATTTTTTGGGTTGGTTTTTGGTGCCGGCTTTGCTGTGGTAAAAATGGTAGCGGGTGCGTGGGTCAAGGAGAAATCTGAAAAGAGTGAGGTCCTGCCAGACCTGCAGTTCATCGCCAGATCGTAGCCTTATGTTCACGGTACTATCTTGCTCCTTGTGTTTTTCTAGTAACCTGCCTTCTTTCCAAACCCTGCCTTACCCCGTTTGTGTTCTCTCCCAAGATTCCCACGGACCCTCCCTCGCGTCTCCCCGGCCCCGGCTCTCGCATTCCCGCGGATCCCTGCCCCGTCTCCACGGACCCTCAGAACCCCTCGAGCCACCCCCGAACCCCTGGACACCCTTGGACGGATCTCCCGGTACCACCCTCGCCTCCTCCCTTGGACATCCCCTTTTGGACTCTCGGACTGTACTGTTGCCAGGCGCACGCACATACTGACAACACCCTGCCCGCCTACGTCACCCCGCACCCACGGTAGACCACACACATAGTCTTGACTACGCATTACACATAGGTATCCACATATCCCATACTCCAAGACTATCAGCACACCACACATTCTCCCGCATACCCCCTCACTAAATCCTGTGAATAAACACGCCCATGGGCTAACGGATTCTCGCTCTGTGCCGCCTCTTTGGTCCCCCCGGGTCGTACCCCATAACACACACAGGTTGAGCCATTCCTCCACCTCGTTCTACAGCTGGTAAGACAGAGAGAAACGGTTGGTCCTCACAGTCACATAAACCTGACCCCCTCCAGACTCTTGAGCACAATCTTAATGAACCAGTCCGGGTGCGTTAGGATCCGTTAACGTCGGTACAGGCCAGGGTCTTGTCAACTTCTCTCTCTCTGTCTCTCTCTCTTTGTCTCTCTCTCCTGCAGGGGAAGGAGTCCAGCTGATAATGACAGCAGGCCTGTCAATACCTGAGCACCACGCCCGTCCCCCAGCTGTTCCTCCAGGGCCCTCGTCCGCCCTCCATCCATCCCTCTATCTATTCAACCCTACCTCCTTCCTAGCTGCCACGGATTGTCAATAAAAGAAATAAACAAATAAACCTGTTCCGTCCTCTGACCTTTTAAAAGTAGACAATCTGGTTTAGGCAACTTAGATTACAAGTCAGTTTTGGGAAAAGTAAGTGAACACAGAAGAGCACAGCTTGTGATAACGGCTGCAGTGTTCCATTTCTCGGTTTGACTTTGTGTGTATATGTTCTGTTTGTAGTTCCTCATAGGTAACAATTGTGTGTTAACACTTTGCCATCTAACCCTAGGTTATGAGGGAATCAAGTACATGTGGTTGGTGTCACAATTATGTATAACTAATACACAATCTATGCTGAGTCTTTCAGGCTTCATGTTAAGTATTGCATAAATCACAGATGTAACATTCATAAATGCTAGAGATCATCATTTGACTCACTTCATCAGTCAGTTCTACAAATCGGAATGTTAAACTCAATGGTTCAATGATAAACTCAATAGAATCCAACTGGATTCCGTCTTGTAAACAGTAGGTATTGGCTTTTTTTGGAGGATTAAGCATTATGTCACACGTGAAATAGACTTAGCATTTCATGTCTTGGTGGTTTACAAAAACTTTCACTGATTGTGTGTATTGAATGTTCAGCCATGAGAGAGCATCAATCGTTCATGAAGGACATAGTATATAAAGGAGAATGCCAGTTGTTGGGTGTTTTCCGTCTAGGTGTTTCCCACGCATGATTGGCCATGAGGAAATGCATAAGATCTTAGGTGAGTTCCACAAAATGCTCTGGGTTCTTTCGTCTGCTAGGGGTTTACTGTGTAATCACGGGAATGGTCTAACATGTGGCTTGTGTTTCTAGAAAGACTGAAAACTAGATCCTCTTTTAAGAGAGGGTAAAAACTAGACCACTGAAAAGCATCATAATGCTAGTGTTAGGAGTTCCCCTGCCACTATTGAGAACTCTTTCATTGGCATATGAGGTCAAGGAGAGAAAGAGACATTATGGAGGGATGCATGAGAGACAGCCCCCCCCCCCCATAGAGCACATGTGTAGAGGACTATGACCCTTTCTCAATTTTGTATTTATATTTACATTTGACATTTACTGTAGCAGACGCCTTTATCCAAAGTGATTTACAAGTACATTTGTCTAAAGTAAGTGAATCATCTATACATCACTCATCAGGAGGAAAACAAATCTATGCTAGGACCAGGGGGGGGCATTACTTTTTAAATGTTTATTATTCACAATAGAGAAACTGTACAGGGGGTAGTGTGGGTGAAGATGTCTTTAGGAGGGACAGTCAAGAAGCAGCCTGAAGAGATGGGTCTTCAGTCTACTACGGCAATGGGCCTGGATCAAGCAGATCAGCCCCTACACATTTCTTAAGTCAATTTTAAGCAGAAGCTTTTTGAGAAGTAAGCGAGAAATCAAGTTTCTAACAATTGAGGAGGCATCCACTCATACAAGCCATTAGGGGCATAGTAGGAGGGAACATGGCCCACACATTATTATCTCAACAGATCAGAGCAAGTTTTAAATATCCATGGTAACAAGTTGTAAATATGGATTTCTGGAATTGTCATCAGAAGCCCTAATGCAGTTAGAGTAAGAACTAGCCTTTTCTATAACAAGTAGCCGGCATAATGTAACGAAAGGGATAATGGCCACCCATGGCAGTAGAGGGGTTGGTATTACATAATGAGACCTTCAGATCTAGCCAGCAGTATAACCAATGACAGCTAGCAGAGGGAAACACAGGTTACTAAGCAAACACACATACAGAGTAACCAGCAGTGGTGGGTAGCGCTGTGCTGTACACAGTGGTATGCTGGGGGGGGGGGGGGGGGGCGCTATAGGAGGATCTTCTGCCTGCCACAATAAGACTGTACAACTCCTCCTCTGGCTGGCTTGATCAGGGTGATCAGTCAGGCTGGGGGTTGTTAAACCATACTAGACTGCTGTTACTTAATGTTTTCAGATGTCTAGTTTTTTATATTATCACTTTATTAGACTGCTGTTACTTAATGTTTTCAGATGTCTAGTTTTTTATATTATCACTTTATTTTGTTGTTGTTTCTTAAGTGAGCTGCTGTAACGCATTAATTTCCCCTCAGGGATCCCATTATGTACAGTATTGTACAGTATTTTTCTGCTGAAATCATAACCAAGGTACCATAGAACTCCTAGCATCTGCTATTGTAACCATGTACTTTAGTAACTTTGTCTCAATGATAATATACTAATAATAATACATTGTATTTGTATAGCACACTTTAATAATATAATAATAATAATAATAGTAATAAATTGTATTTGTATAGCACACTACTGGAAACTGTTCTCCGCTGCAATACTCCAATTTGTCACTGGGTGGCGCTAACTGCACATTCCTTTGCGTCCTAGAACTGCACATTCCTTTGCGTCCTGGAACTGCGGATTCCTTCGCGTCCTAGAGCTGTTCTGCGAGTCTGCAGCTGGATACTACTGGTTTGAGGGGGCTCCTGTTAACCGCAGCTGTAGAGCAGCGCTGGACCGGAAACTAACGTCGAACGCGAAAGGGGTTGTGCATGTAGTCTGTACTAAACTCTCACCTCCTGCGTCCGTGTCACCTGAGTCGCCACCTGATAGTGGTGTCTGATTAACACTAGAACAGCCTTAACACTAGAACACCACGTCACCAACTGTCAAATGGGGTAGTGGTGGTAGTGGATAGTGCGTTGGACTTGTGATCGGAAGGTTGTGAGTTCAAATCCCGCCTGAAACCACACCACTACTAGTGTGCTCTTGAGTAAGGCACTTAGCCCTCAGTTACTCCAGGGGGAATGTCCCTGTAATTCGTAATTGTAAATCGCTTTGGATTAAAGGCGTCTGCTGAATGGCAAAATTAAATTAAATTAAATTCAAATCTTATTTCAAATTTGAAAGTGACAGTTGAATCTAAGTGACAGTTGAATCTAAGTGACAGTTAAGCTCTGTCTGTCACTAGAACAGCCGTGTCTGTGTTACCTACTATAAGAGCCGCCTCGGGGGTCAAATGACCATAGTCTTTACAACAGGAAGCTGCTACTTACACACAAAGACCACTAGTTGGCGCGTCTTGTAAACTAGCCTGCCTCCTACACAGAAAAACTGCAAAATAGCTTTATACTAGCTTATCCTGATGTGATTTTGAAAATGTAAGGATACTGGATGGTAGAACGCACATATCTAGGAAAAGTCATGAAAGGAGGGTCCTGATTATTTTTTTACTCATAGGGTCAAATGACCCCACCCATGGCTGTTCTAGTGTTAAACTGTTCTGCGCAATCTCCAAATACAGCCAACTGTGTCCTCGTTGTGCGCAATGCCAGCAGAACCAAAGAACCTGGAATTGGTCTCATGATTCATGGAGAATTGTGGATTATTATTGTCCTCAGATACTTCCAGAAAGGGAAAACATCTCATTGGTCTTTGCAGTGGATGATCATTGTATTTCTAATTTAGCCTAGATAACCCAATCCAACAAACACTCGTTCACATGCCTTTATTATTATTATTTTTTATTAAGCTATTATTATTCATTAAATTATGACTGCAAGTAAAATGTGCAGTGCATCAAATGTTACAAAATAAATTGAAACAAAACTTCAAAACTATCAGGTAAAGGTATAGCAGAATAAACAATAGGCCTATAAGTTATTGAAGCAGACCACCTTACTCTTTACATTTCTACACTCAAATGTCTTGCAATCAATTTTGCAAACAACGTTCATTGCTCACTCAATGCTTACTCACAAATATTACAATTTCATAGGGAAACACAAGTCAATTCCTTTTTGGGGGGAGTTGAACGAGAAGATAAAAGCGTCATGCTAGCTAGTATGAAACACCCCCAGACATCATCATCAAGAGGGGACACGAGTGCTGACATCTATAACAACATATCATTACAATAAAATCCCCAATAAACACAATCAATATGCTGCTGAGTGAAACTGTCGACAAATGTAAATGTACAGTCTCTCAAACCATTGCTAAATACACAATGAACGGAACACAGGAACAAGGAACAAGGAACAAGTAGCTAACTACAGGAACAAGTAGCTAACTCCTCTCAAAACCAGGGAATTATTTGAACTTTTTTTAAAAACCCTTCCACAAATCTTCCTCCTCAATCCTCGTCGTCCTCCTCTCCTCTCCTCCCCTCCTCTCCCCTTATGACCTATGACCTTTCCCTAGGAGGTGTTGGTTGATGAGGGCGCTGAGGTCCAGGCGGGTCTTCTCCAGCGCAGTCATCTTGGCCCGGCGGGACGGGCGAGCCGCGGGGGCAGAGTCTGGAACATTCTCTCCATCACTAGGGGAGGAGGGAGAGAGAGGGGGGGGAGAGAGAGAGAGAGAGGGAGGGAGGGAGAGAGAGAGAGGGAGGGAGAGAGAGAGGGGGGGGGAGAGAGAGAGGGAGGGGGGGAGAGAGAGGGGGGAGAGAGGGAGGGGGGAGAGAGGGAGGGGGGAGAGAGAGGGGGGAGAGAGAGGGAGGGAGGGAGAGAGGGAGGGAGGGAGGGAGAGAGAGAGAGGGAGAGAGAGAGGGAGGGAGAGAGGGAGGGAGAGAGGGAGGGAGAGAGAGAGAGAGGGAGGGAGGGAGGGAGGGAGAGAGAGGGAGGGAGAAAGAGAGAGGGAGGGAGAAAGAGAGAGGGAGGGAGCGAGGGAGAAAGAGAGAGGGAGGGAGAAAGAGAGAGGGAGGGAGGGAGGGGTGAGACAGAGAGTCAGAGAACAAAACAAACCCACATTGTGCTATAGCTATTAAGTTATGATCCACAAACGTAGAAGGGAATAAAACAAACAATAACGGTGCGTTCAAGTGCTCCTCGGAAACTCAAGACCTCAAGACCCCCCCCCCCCCCCCTTGTCCAGATGTAGCGTTGGACTGTCCTCAGATCTCCCCAGCGGCTGATTCAGACACGACTCAGAGAGGCTCACTCAGAGGCTGCAGACTGACATGTCAGACCGTCCTATTTCAGAGGAGTGCTTGAACGCAGCATGACTGACTGTTGACAGTTGGATCTAAGTGACAGTTGGATCTAAGTGACAGTTGACACTAGAACAGCCGTGTCTATGTTACCTACACAGGGTATATACAGGAATCTTGAGGTTAATTTTAATGCCTTTCTAAGACCTTGTCAATATTTTTCCAGACCTCACCGCCACTTCGAGCTGTAACCGTTTACATCAGTGACACCTTTAACTTAACAGTTTTAGTTTGCACTAGACTACTAGACCACTATCATACAACAGAATGTTCCGGTTCTTCTTTGTTTTTTTAATAAAACTAAAAATTCACGAAGTTTGACTAAAAGTTTTTAGGACTCAAACTCTTTGGACAGAGTCTAATTCAGAAAAATACCTACAAAATTCAAGACCTCATAAAATCGTGATAAGACTTTTTTAATACTTATTAAGGGTCTTGATTGTCCCAAAATTGATTTAGCAACTTTGAATGCTTTTCAAGACACCGCGGATACCCTGTTGAAGGCAGCATGACTGGGTTATGGTTGACGGAGAGCTGAACTCAGGAGGCTGCAGTCTGACATGTAGGACAGACCGTCCTATTTCAGAGGAGTGCTTGAACGCAGCATGACTGACTGGGTCTGTGTGGCCCAGAGAAACTGATGAAGCAGACCCAGGAAGTGTTGATTGGTAGAGAGCAGGCTCACCTCTCCTCTGAGGACTCTGCAGTCCTGCTGGGCTTCCTGGCACTCCTGGCGGTGGTGGTCTTCTTCTGGCCCACACCTACACACAACGCCAACATCCTGTTATTCACTATTATTATTATACAACAGTTAGCTCCGACCGAGTCATTTGAGTGTGTGTATGACATCATCACCTCTCCTGGGCCTCTTCACTGAAGATCAGGATAAGTAAATAAATATACACGGACCACACACTTCCCCATTCAATCGAATATATATATATATATAGATATATATATATATATATATATATATATATATATGTTACGGTACATGTGGGAAAACTAGGGTTAGGGTTAGGTGCTAGGATGCTATGGTTAGGGTTAGGTTTAGGATTAGGGTTAGGGTTCGACATGCCAGCATGTACCAAGTCACCCTAGCACCTAACCCTAACCCTAGTTTTCCCACATGTACCGTTTTCCCACATGTACCGTAACATATACACACACACACATACACACACACACACACACACACACACACACACACACACACACATCCTGATTGTGTATTTCCTCCCTAGATGAGCAGAGCTGTATCTGGGGGGTTGAGGGAAGCTTAGTGAGGCCCATAGGGCATTTCTCTACGCCACTGAGGAGCGTCCTCATAAAGCAGCATCATGGTGTTAAGGGAGGAGAGTAGCCTGAGTAGCTGTGTACTTCCTGTCTGAGTAGCTGTGTACTTCCTGTCTGAGTAGCTGTGTACTTCCTGTCAGACAGGAAGGA
Source organism: Nansenia antarctica (assembly GCF_963989245.1). Classification (NCBI taxonomy): domain Eukaryota; kingdom Metazoa; phylum Chordata; class Actinopteri; order Argentiniformes; family Microstomatidae; genus Nansenia; species Nansenia antarctica. Next base: position 19,653,868 of record NC_137675.1, read on the forward strand.
GGGAAACACTCCTGCTGAAAAGCCAGAGGCTGGGTGGTTGTCTGGTGTGTGCGTGGCTGGGTGTGTATGTATGCAGGGATTAAAGCAAAAAAAAATCTCCTGACGGAAAAAACAATTCAGGCCAAATCGGGGCCGATTTTCCGTTCTACGTTCTAATGCTTTGACTTTTCTTTCGAAAAATTTGAAAACATTTCCGCGTTGTAGAAAATCAATGACACATCGCTAGTCAACTAACACGGCTTGTTTTGTGAGCCTGCTAACAATGTAAAGTAATGTTCTAGTTAACTAGGTAGCAGTCCAATCCATTTCGCTGCTGTATTTTGGCTTGACTAGCGAGTTTGTGTTGTGATTCTCAACAACGTTGAAACGTAGTTTCACCCTTTTCCATAGTTTGGAATAATAAATGTGTGGACTGACGATGTAGCGCAGCCTAACTTATTCTAATAATTATTGAACATACTTTTACTCTGATAATTATTCCCCCCTCCTCCCAGACTTACATGGTCACATTATTATTGGATTGGTTGTTTGCGTGCCGGGTGAAGTTAGCTAAACATTTAACCTGCTAGCTAGCAAGAGAAACATCATGTCACTCTCCAAAGGTCTAAAGAGGAAAGTTGACGGTGGAAACAGGGCATTTAAAGAGGAATGGACAGCGAACTATGCGTTCATCCTACCTGGTTTCATCAATGCAAAGCCGTTGTGAGAGACTCACATTTTACGTGCTCACAATGAATGTTCCCTTCCACCTATACATGCGAGTCGTCCTTTTCGTCAATGAATGCGATAAAGACGCGCTAGAGGAATCGATTGGTGCATAAAAACCTTGAGAACTGCCGGATTAAAGTGACGTCCATAATAATAATAAATAATAATAAGACTTATAGAGCTTTTCTAGACACTCAAAGACGTCCATATCACCAGATAGCCAACAAATAGTGACCGATGGGAGATGCCAGTTTTCTCATTAAGTGAGATTTAATAGCCTAATATAATTTTCTCTATTTTTAATGAATGGCTCATTGTAATTATTATCCCTAGTAATGTAGCGTGTTTGTGCTCTGTCGTTTCAGGAGCATATAGGCTAAGCGGATTCAGCTTTTTTTTTGCGCCGATTTTGTTGTCAATGTTTTTCATAAAATTAAACTGCATTTGCTTTGTTACTGTTCACATGTGTGGTGCAGTCACATTCACATAGCCTATAAGTAAACATTAAGTTTGAATGATTTACTGAGCTGGCGTTACTTTTTTCAAACCACACACCGCATGTCGGCTATTTCAGCACCACGCATTGTCCACCTACTTATCACTATGAGGGGTTCAGCGTCAGTGCACCCCGCTCTGTTACTGTCGCATAGTTGTAGCCAATAAAGGCCTATATGTAGGCTATATAGGCTATTATATATCATTTATATACCTAATACCAACATCAAAATAGATTGTATGCCTCTACAAATCATATTACACCAGGTAAAATCCGTCACAACTTGGAATAAATCCGTCGCAACTTGGAATAAATTGACGGAAATCCGTCGTAGCGACGGAGAACTTTAATCCCTGTGTATGTGTGAATGTGTGTGTATGTGTGGCTGTGTGCATGGCTGGGTGTGTATGTGTGGTGTTGTGTGTGTGTGTGAACTGCCAGTACGGCCATATAGTGTGTGTGTACTGTGTGTGTCAGCAAACCTTATAGCAGCAGTGTGTATTTAAGGGCACTCTGTGTGTGTGGGGGGGGTTTGGTGTTCCAAACGTGGAATGGATATACAATGCCACACGCCTCTCACACTTGTTAAACATGCTGAACAGTGATGATAAGACCGTCAGAGAACTTGCGAGGTCCTCCTTGTTTCTGGACATGAGACGCCGCAAAGTTCCCGTGGCAAGAGAGGGTGAGCCCAGCTTCCTGGGCTTCAAGAGGAAGCCCAATTTCAAGATGGACACCCACTCTGCTGGTTTTGGGGTCTGGTCAGATTGGCCTGACCTCAATGACCTCTGTGCGAGGACTGGAGGGTCTGACTCAGACACTGTAACAGTGTCCGAGAATGTTATAACTGACTGTTCAACCTCAGTAAGGGCTACTGTTATTGACACAGAACATCATTTGTCACCAGACCATGCACGGAGGTACCTTGTTAGGTTACAGCACCAAAGACAGCAACAACACTGGACTGGTTTAAAACTACAGGGAAAGCTAGCTTGCCTCCCTACTACTGATCATTCTGTTTCTCACTCAATATTTAAGAACCATGCAGTAGATCAGGATATAGTCACTTTTACAGTTAAAGCTAGATTACAGGTCCTCCCAACTAGACTCAATCTCTCTCTGTGGTACCCTAACACATTCTCTCCCCACTGTCTGCACCATGATCAGAATTCAATCACTGAATCCCTGTCACATATTCTGAATGGCTGCTTTGTATATAAAGGCATGTACATCGCTAGGCATGATAGAATTGTTGACTTGCTAGTTAAGGACATGCTCTCACATGTTACACCCTCTGTTAAAACCTATAAACACACGTGTCTCAACTACCATGTTCAACCTGTGCAATA
>NC_137675.1:19663920-19703920 GCF_963989245.1 Nansenia antarctica
CAGGGGTTCAAATCAACACAGTTCTCTCTATCTCTTTATCTTTACTGCTACCTCTGACTAACGTTTATAACCTTCCTTTGTTTTCTTATATCATTTTCTTTTTTTTATCAATTGTTTTTGTATCGGCCATTCAATTGTATTTGTGTGCAGTACGCATAAAATTTGATTTGAATGTAATGACATGAGACTGGGGGGTATTCCATCAACGTCTCTAAAGGAAAATCCAGGCTTATTTTGATCAATTTCGCAAGACTTATAAAAAAAAAAGAATCCTGGATTTTCCTTTAGCGACGTTGATGGAATACCCCCCAGTCAGGGTAGTTGGGGTGTGTGTGTGTGTGTGTGTGTGTGTGTGTGTGTGTGTGTGTGGTGGTGGTGGTGTGTGTGTGTGTGTGTGTGTGGTGGGGTGTGTGCGTGTGTGCGTGTGTGTGTGTTGGGGTGTGTGTGTGTGTGTGTGTACCAGAGAGGAGGTGATGGCGGTCATGGTGGGGTGTCTGTGTGTGTGTGTGTACCAGAGAGGAGGTGATGGCGGTCATGGTGGGGTGTGTGTGTGTGTGGTGGTGGTGGTGTGTGTGTGTCTGTGCGTGTGTGTGTGTGTCAGGGTTTCCGTTAGAAAGAATTGGTGCCGGTCAACGTGTCCGGGAAGATTTCAATGTGTCGGAAATTCCGGTCATCATATTAAAATATAATATAGGTGTTTGTCGCGGTGATTAGCTGTTGTGTAGCCTATATAGGCCTATGCCATTTAATGTCTATTTCTCATCCGATACGATTAGATGCAAACTATATAATAATATAGGCTTTCATGATTCGCATGCGCTACTATGGCATATGTCCAGGGCTGCACGCGCGCCACACTGGGCAGCCTAGTCACCTTTGCTACTTTGAATTACGACTGTAGGCTACTTTAAGATGTTTATTTCAATTGCATTAATGGGATTTGAGTATGTAATTGGTAATTTTAAGTATGCCTAGTTCAGCTTTTGATGGCTATTTGAACGGACTGCATCGATCGATCAATGAACGGACTCCACATTACGTTAACTAAAGTGTGTTAAATAGTTTCACGACAGTAATGTAAGTTTTCTATATTCTCTTTCCAGTTTGACCCTTTTTATCAATAAAACAACGTCATTTCTATAACCACGTCTCGCTGATTGGCAAGGCATTACGTCTAGCTGCCTGTCAAATCATACTTACTCGGACTCGGGAGTATGAGAATGAGGAGGATGTATCGGGGGGATACACACCCGTGGACTATTTCAACTTAGTGGCACAAATTAAACTCTAACACTATAGGTAGACTAAATTGAACTAAAATGATGGACATCGACTGAATAACTGAGTGGGGGGAAGACAGGTCACAAATGTGGAACAATTATAAAATTTAATACATAAAGATAAAACATACACAAATATATAACATTGATATCCCTACACTCAAATGTAGTGTGGTATTGTCAACCTAATCTAATCAATCCTAATCTAATGGTACCAGTAGCCCAGGTTGTCGATAGTAGCGCACGTGGAGATGGACGAATGTAAAGGAGGAAAGTTCAATGGAAACTCCCGGAGTAGAAGAGGTAGCCAGGAGGATGTTGTACTCTGAATCTCCTGACTCAGGGCTGGAACGGGCACGGCAGGCTCAATCAATGAACGGGGTTGAGATGGCTAGCGTCCTTTACTAGCCGCATCTCACGGCCCTCGGTGGTCATTCACTGTGCTCTAGCACATCCAAAACACGCAGAACAATAACCTTGACTCCTGTCACTGCAGTGGTTTTATTTAGACTAGATCAAACTAAATTAACTGACGAATTTCTCCCTCACAACTACTCCCGAAAGGTACCTTCACTCTCCGCAAACCACAAACTACTCGCGCCGTTGTGAGACAGGGTTGCCAGATGGGGCGGGTTACCGCCGAATGGGCTACTGGGTTTAGCGGTTATTTAGCGGACTAGTTAAGCTGTAAATTGTCAATCCCATCTGGCAACCCTGCCGCTGTTTGTTCATCGCGTAGGCTAGTCTACACATTAATAATCAAATAAAAAAATATAGCCTATATATTCGTCTTTTTTAATGTAGAAGGAATCAGAATATGTGAGAAATTAATTTTAGCAAATTGTATTCAAATTGTGCTTAGAGGGAATTATTTTCGTCGGACATTATGACCGAAGAGGTTTAAATATGTCGGACTTCAACAGATTTTACCGGACAAAGACCGGTAATTACCGGTTAACGGAAACCCAGGTGTGTGTGTGTGTACTAGAGAGGAGGTGATGGCGGTCATGGTGGTGTGTGTGTGTGTGTGTGTACCAGAGAGGAGGTGATGGCGGTCATGGTGGTGTGTGTGTGTGTGTGTGTGTGTGTGTGTACCAGAGAGGAGGTGATGGCGGTCATGGTGGGGTGTGTGTGTGTGTGTGTGTGTGTGTGTGTGTGTGTGTGTGTACCAGAGAGGAGGTGATGGCGGTCATGGTGGTGTGTGTGTGTGTGTGTGTGTGTGTGTACCAGAGAGGAGGTGATGGCGGTCATGGTGGGTGTGTGTGTGTGTGTGTGTGTGTGTGTGTGTGTGTGTACCAGAGAGGAGGTGATGGCGGTCATGGTCGGCCCCATGCGGGTCTTCATGTTCATCTGCTTCAGCAGCTCAAGACACATGGTCAGGCACCGCAGCATGGTGTCTGGGTCTGTCTACACACACACACACACACACACACACACACACACACACACACACACAGTTCATCCTAATTCCATAGATAACAGTTGTATTTAGACAAACATTCATTTAGACATACATTACTTTGAGTAACGTCTGCAGGGTGTGTGTGTGTGTGTGTGTGTGTGTGTGTGTGTGTGTGTGTGTGTGTGTTGGCGGGCGGTCGATCATGTGCAATCTTAAGGCGACATATCTGACGGGGAGCAATGACATGATGAATGTAACTGCCGCAGTCGCTGCATTTCTCCCTCTCTGTCTGTCTCTCCCTCCCTCCCTCTCTCTTCCTCTCTCTCTCTCTCCCTCCCTCTCTATCTCTCCCTCTCTGTCTCTCTCTCTCTCTCTCTCTCTCTGTCTGTCCCTCTCTCTATCTCCCCCCCCTCCCTCTCTCTCTGTCCCTCTCTCTCTCTCTGTCTGTCTGTCCCTCTCTCCCTCTCTCTCTCTCTCCCTCCCTCCCTCTCTCTCTCTGTCTCTCCCTTTCTCCCCCCTGTCTCTCTCTCTCTCCCTCTCTGCGGGGTGTGTGTCCATGCGTCCCTGCGTGCGTACCTTCTCCACGCGCGTGTCCTTGTCCGTCTGGCAGCTCTCCTGGGCCTCCAGCAGCAGGGCGGCCCAGTGCTCCTCCAGGCCCCGGACGGTCTCCTTCAGCTGGGCCGCGGCGCTGAAGTCCTGGGCCGCCACGCTCTCCTCCAGGCCCATCTTGGCCTCTATGATACGCACCTTCGCCTCCGCCAGCTGGACCACGCAGGGGGGGGAAAGAGAGGAGGAGAGAGATCATGAAACTTGCTGCTGCCCCACTCTCGTCAGGATCTGCTTAGATTCACCAAGGACACGTACCTTCACTTCATTTACTCTCTAGAGAGAGAGAGATAGAAGGAGAGAGAGAGAGAGAGAGAGAGAGAGAGAGAGAGAGAGAGAGAGAGAGAGAGAGAGAGAGAGAGAGGGAAGGGTTCAAAAAAAGAGGGAGCAAGAGGAAGAAGGAGTTGGGGCAGCAAAGCGCGCGGAGGGAGGGAGGGAGGGATGGATGGATGCAGGGAGGGATGGATGGAGGGATGGATGGATGGAGGGAAGGAGGGAGCATCAGCCTCTGTGTTGGTCTTGAACCTGGGTTCCGTTTAAACTCCTGCGTCTGTTCCAGGTTCATATCAGCAACCAGGTGAAATAGGCCTTGGTATCTGTTTATTTACAAGGCCTTGGTATCTGTTTATTTATAATAGGCCTTGGTATCTGTTTATTTATAATAGGCCTTGGTATCTGTTTATTTACAAGGCCTTGGTATCTGTTTATTTACAAGGCCTTGGTATCAGTTTATTTACAAGGCCTTGGTATCTGTTTATTTATAAGGCCTTGGTATCTGTTTATTTATAATAGGCCTTGGTATCTGTTTATTTACAAGGCCTTGGTATCTGTTTATTTATAAGGCCTTGGTATCTGTTTATTTACAAGGCCTTGGTATCTGTTTATTTATAAGGCCTTGGTATCTGTTTATTTATAATAGGCCTTGGTATCTGTTTATTTACAAGGCCTTGGTATCTGTTTATTTACAAGGCCTTGGTATCTGTTTATTTACAAGGCCTTGGTATCTGTTTATTTATAAGGCGCTACTTGGGAATTTGCCAATATTTGAAGTCAGAATATTGGCCCTTAACTCACCCGATCAAATAACTGGCTTACTCTAAAGGTCCCCAGTATGCGTACAGAGCATGGAAAGACTGCCTTCTTATTGGCTGCTCCACACTCCTGACTAGGGACCACTGCATATCTATCTGCACCTGCCTTGACTGGTCCATTGTGTTTTGTATTGTTGCACTGTGCATGTTTATGTGTTTACTGTGTTGCAGTGATCATCCTGGACACTCGGCCCACCCAACACGAGGGTCTCCCTCAGGTCCCAGAGATGAAATAAAGGCTTGAAATGAAATGAAATAAGCAACCACTTCCTTCACTAAAACCATCCGGTTTTTGAGCCGCAAATCTTTCTTTGGTTCTAGGTTCCTGGTTCTAGGTTCCCCTGGTTCTAGGTTGCTGATTCTAGGTTCCCCTGGTTCTAGGTTGCTGGTTCTAGGTTCCTGGTTCTAGGTTCCTGGTTCTCTCACCTTGACTTGTCTCCTGCGGAGCTCGTTCTCGCCCACAGGCTGGCTGACGGCCACGATGGGCTCCCTCACGTCAGAGATGATCGCAGCCACCTGGCGACCACACACACACACACACACACATTGTACCCTATGTCTGTGTGTGCGTGTGTGTGTGTGTGTGTGTGTGTGTGAGTGCGTGTGTGTGAGTGCGTGTGTGTGTGTGTGTGTGTGAGTGCGTGTGTGTGTGTGTGTGAGTGCGTGTGTGTGTGTGTGTGTGTGTGAGTGTGTGTGAGTGTGTGTGACTCACGGCCTGCGTGCGTCTCGTGTCGTCAGGGAACAGGCTTAGCAGCTTCTGGGTGAGGAGGGACACCAGGGAGGGGGGCGTCTCTGGGAGCCTCAACATCTCCTGCAGCACCGCCAGGACACACCTCCTGCAGCACAGCATCATGGGAACAGTAGTCAGAGTAGTGACGCAAAACAGGGCCAACTGCTAACTTCGTCAGTTCGTTCGCTAACGTTCGTTGTCACATTGTCCAGCAGTGTGGTGGACGCAGACCAGACCTACACAGTGACATACAGATCAGCTCTGACCCATCCCTCCCTCCTCCTCCTCTCTCACCTCTCTCCCTCCTCCTCCTCCCCTCTCACCTCCTCCTCCTCCCACCACCCTCCCTCCCTCTCTCCCTTCTCCTCCTCCTCCCCCCCTCCCCCCCCTCTCACCTCCCTCCCTCCTCGTTGGTGTCCAGACAGCCAGTCAGGTGGATGAGCTGTTGGGAGATGAACTCCTTTTTCATCACCATCTCCAGCTGGGTGAAGTCCGCTCGCTGCTCCTCCGACATCACTGGAACACCCTTCAGGTACCTGCATGGTTATAACATGGTTATAACACCTCCCTTCAGGTACCTGCATGGTTATAACATCTCCCTTCAGGTACCTGCATGGTTATAACATGGTTATAACACCACCATAGGCAGTTTTAGCCAGAGGACAGAGAGGTGACGGTGTGTTACCCAGACAGGTAGTCAGCGTAGGTGGCAGGGTGTGTTAGGGTGTGTTAAGGTGTATTAAGGTGTGTATTAAGGTGTGTTACCCAGACAGGTAGTCAGCGTAGATGGCAGGGTGTGTTAGGAGGTGTGTTAGGGTGTGTTAGGTGTGTGTATAGGTGTGTTACCCAGACAGGTAGTCAGCGTAGGTGTTAGGGTGTGTTAAGGTGTATATTAAGGTGTGTATTAAGGTGTGTTACCCAGACAGGTAGTCAGCGTAGGTGTTAGGGTGTGTTAGGAGGTGTGTTAGGGTGTGTTAGGTGAGTGTTAGGGTGTGTATTAAGGTGTGTTACGGTGTGTTACCCAGACAGGTAGTCAGCGTAGGTGTTAGGGTGTGTATTAAGGTGTATTAATGTGTATTAATGTGTATTAAGGTGTGTTACCCAGACAGGTAGTCAGCGTAGGTGTTAGGGTGTGTTAGGAGGTGTGTTAGGGTGTGTATTAAGGTGTGTATAGGTGTGTTACCCAGACAGGTAGTCAGCGTAGGTGGCAGCGTCAGGCAGCAGGCGCTCCAGCAGCTCCTCCCCCTGGTCTCCCTTCACATGCTCACACAGAGCCCTCCAGCACAGCACCCGCTCACAGCTCAGAGACTCCACCGGGATCAGCCTCCTACACACAGGGACAGGGACAGGGACAGGGACAGAGACACACACACACACACACACACACACACAGGCACACACACACACACAGACACACACACACACAAACGGACACACACACACACAGACACACACACAGACACACACACACAGGGGGACATATACACACACACACACACACACACACAGGGACATAATACACACACAGACACACACACGGAGAGGGACACACAGACAGGGACACACACACACACACAGGGAGACACACACAGAAAAAACACAATCACATCAGTAACTTTTAGTGTCATTCAATATGTATCTACAAGTGTATGTCTGTGTGTGTGTGTGTGTGTCCTCCAGTGTGTGTGTGTGTGTGTACCTGTCCCCCAGCCCTATGGCGTCCTCCAGCCGGCCCTGGGTGTGTGTGTGTGTGTGTGTGTGTACCTGTCCCCCAGCCCTATGGCGTCCTGCAGCGCCCCCTGGGGGGGGGAGGAGGACAGCAGGGCGCTCAGCGTGTCCAGGGCCGTCTGGCTGCAGTTCTCCACGTCCAGCATGTGCAGCAGGTCCAACACGTCTCCCTGCAGCAGCCGCAGCCAGGCGGGCAGCAGGCAGGAGCGCACCACCTCTCTGACCGGCTCTGCACACACACACACACACACACACACACACGCACACACACGTTAGACAACATACAGCACCCTAAAGAGACGGTTAGAGCGTGGTTACTCTGGGGAGAACTATACTACACACAGAGACACACAGAGACACAGAGACACACAGAGACACAGAGACACACAGAGACACAGAGACACACAGAGACACAGAGGCATCCAGAGACACACAGATACACACAGAGACACACAGAGAGACATACAGACACACAGAGACACAGAGGCATCCAGAGACACACAGAGACACACAGAGACACCCAGAGACACACAGAGACACACAGAGACACACAGAGACACACAGAGACACCCAGAGACACCCAGAGACACACAGAGAGACATACAGACACACAGAGACACAGAGGCATCCAGAGACACACAGATACACACAGAGACACACAGAGAGACATACAGACACACAGAGACACAGAGGCATCCAGAGACACACAGAGACACACAGAGAGACCCAGAGACATCCAGAGACACACAGAGACACAGACACCCAGACACACAGAGACACACAGAGACACCCAGACACACACAGAGACACACAGAGAGACACACACAGAGACACCAAGACACACACAGAGAGACACACAGACACACCCAGAGACACACAGAGAGACACACAGACACCCAGAGACACACAGACCCAGATGAATGAATGAATGAATGAATGAATGAATGGACTTTATTGTCATTGCTACAGTACAGGTACCAAACAACGAAATTTAGGAGGGGTGGCTCCCCTGGTGTTAGGAAAGGGGAAAAAAAAAAAAACTTTTAGAAAAAGAATAAAATCACAAGAAGGTAAGGAGCTGGTTTACATAAATAAAGGCTATGTACACAATCCACTGTACTATACTGCACAGATAGTCAACTAGAGACACACAGAGACACACACACACACACACAGTACCTGAGGAGTCGTGCAGGCCCTCCTGCAGCAGACTGACCCTCTGGGCGATGTGCAGAGCTTTGACGGGAACCTTCTCAGCCAGAACCTGAAACACACACACACAACCTCACTCTCTGACCCAGACTACCAACGCGCGTGCGTGTGTGTGTGTGTGTGTGTACCTCGTAGGCCAGCTTGCGGACGTTCTCCTTGACGTCCCTGGTGCGTGTGAGTATCTTGGGGAGGGTGAGGGGGATGGGGGTGATGGAGGACAGCACCGCACGACGCACCTCCGCGTTGGAGTCATTCTCCAGGATCAACATGTAGGCTGGAGGGAGGGAGGGAGGGAGGGTCAGTGTGTTTATAGTGTGTGTGTGTGTGTGAGTCATTCTCCAGGATCAACAGGTAGGCTAGGCAGGGAGAGAGGGAGGACATTATGTACCGGAATTATTTTCACCGGACATTATGACCGAAGAGGTTTAAATATGTCGGACTTCAACATATTTTACCGGACAAAGACCGGTAATTACCGGTTAACGGAAACCCTGAGTCAGTCAGTACCTTTAATGGTGGGACAGTCAGTCAGTACCTTTAATGGTGGGACAGTCAGTCAGTACCTTTAATGGTGGGACAGACAGACAGTACCTTTAATGGTGGGACAGACAGTCAATACCTTTAATGGTGAGACAGACAGACAGTACCTTTAATGGTGGGACAGTCAGTCAGTACCTTTAATGGTGGGACAGTCAGTCAGTACCTTTAATGGTGGGACAGACAGACAGTACCTTTAATGGTGGGACAGACAGACAGTACCTTTAATGGTGGGACAGACAGACAGTACCTTTAATGGTGGGACAGTCAGTCAGTACCTTTAATGGTGGGACAGACAGACAGTACCTTTAATGGTGGGACAGACAGTCAGTACCTTTAATGGTGGGACAGACAGACAGTACCTTTAATGGTGGGACAGACAGACAGTACCTTTAATGGTGGGACAGACAGACAGTACCTTTAATGGTGGGACAGACAGACAGTACCTTTAATGGTGGGACAGACAGACAGTACCTTTAATGGTGGGACAGACAGTCAGTACCTTTAATGGTGGGACAGTCAGTCAGTACCTTTAATGGTGGGACAGACAGTCAGTACCTTTAATGGTGGGATAGACAGTCAGTACCTTTAATGGTGGGACAGACAGTCAGTACCTTTAACAGTCAGTCAGTACCTTTAATGGTAATACAGGCAGACAGTACCTTTAATGGTGGGACAGACAGACAGTACCTTTAATGGTGGGACAGACAGACAGTACCTTTAATGGTGGGACAGACAGTCAGTACCTTTAATGGTGGGACAGTCAGTCAGTACCTTTAATGGTGGGACAGTCAGTCAGTACCTTTAATGGTGGGACAGACAGACAGTACCTTTAATGGTGGGACAGTCAGTCAGTACCTTTAATGGTGAGACAGTCGGTCAGTACCTTTAATGGTGGGACAGACAGTCAGTACCTTTAATGGTGGGACAGACAGTCAGTACCTTTAATGGTGGGACAGTCAGTCAGTACCTTTAATGGTGGGACAGACAGTCAGTACCTTTAATGGTGAGACAGTCAGTCAGTACCTTTAATGGTGGGACAGACAGTCAGTACCTTTAATGGTGGGACAGACAGTCAGTACCTTTAATGGTGGGACAGTCAGTCAGTACCTTTAATGGTGGGACAGACAGACATTACCTTTAATGGTGGGACAGACAGACAGTACCTTTAATGGTGGGACAGACAGACAGTACCTTTAATGGTGGGACAGTCAGTCAGTACCTTTAATGGTTGGACAGACAGTCAGTACCTTTAATGGTGGGACAGACAGTCAGTACCTTTAATGGTGGGACAGACAGTCAGTACCTTTAATGGTGGGACAGACAGTCAGTACCTTTAATGGTGGGACAGACAGTCAGTACCTTTAATGGTGGGACAGACAGACAGTACCTTTAATGGTGGGACAGACAGACAGTACCTTTAATGGTGGGACAGACAGTCAGTACCTTTAATGGTGGGACAGACAGACAGTACCTTTAATGGTGGGACAGACAGACAGTACCTTTAATGGTGGGACAGACAGACATTACCTTTAATGGTGGGACAGACAGACAGTACCTTTAATGGTGGGACAGACAGTCAGTACCTTTAATGGTGGGATAGACAGACATTACCTTTAATGGTGGGACAGACAGACATTACCTTTAATGGTGGGACAGTCTGAGTTCTGGGGCTCCTGCAGGCGGGTCATGGCGAGCACGGCCTGGATGCGGATGTTGGGGAACTTGTCGGTGACGCGGACCAGCATGGCCTGGATGATGCTGTCGAACAGGTCGTCATCGATCACGGCGTTCGCCGCCATGCTGCCCAGCAGCTTTTTGATCAGCTGACACACGCGGAAACGCACCGCGCGGCTGTCGGCCTTGTGGGACTGAGGGGGCGGCCGGAGGGAGGGAGAGAGGGATGGAGGGAATGAGGGTGGGATGAGGGTGGAGAGTGAGAGGGAGGGAGGGGGGAGGGAGGGTGAGGGTGGGGGAGAGATGGAGTGAGGGAGGGATGAGGGTGGAGGGAGGGAGGGATGAGGGTGGAGAGAGAGAGGGAGGGAGGGGGGAGGGAGGGATGAGGGTGGAGAGTGAGAGGGAGGGAGGGGGGAGGGAGGGATGAGGGTGGGGGAGAGATGGAGTGAGGGAGGGATGAGGGTGGAGGGATGAGGGTGGAGAGAGAGAGGGAGGGAGGGGGGAGGGAGGGATGAGGGTGGGGGAGAGATGGAGTGAGGGAGGGATGAGGGTGGGGGAGAGATGGAGTGAGGGAGGGATGAGGGTGGGGGGGAGAGAGAGAACAGGGATGGAGAGAACGTTAAGAGAGAGAAGAAAAAAAAACAGGAAATCCTGAAACATCGCTGAGATATGTTCACCATGTAGTTCATAGTATTCTTGTTCAATATAGACCGCTGTGTGTGTGTGCGTGCGTTAGGGCTGTATGTGTGTGTGTGTGTGTTTGTGTGCGTGCGTTAGGGCTGTGTTTGTGTGTGTGCGTGCGTTAGGGCTGTGTTTGTGTGTGTGTGTGTGTGTGTGTGCGTTAGGGCTGTGTGTGTGTGTGTGTGTGTGTGTGTGTTTGTTAGGGCTGTGTGTGTGTGTGTGTGTGTGTGTGTGTCAGGGTTTCCGTTAGAAAAAATTGCCGCCGGACACCGTGTCCGGGAAGATTTCGATTTACCGGACAAACGTGATATATTCCGGTCATCATATTAAAATATAATATAGCTGTTTGTCGCGGTGATTACTGTTGTGTAGCGGCCTATATATGCCATTTAATGTCTATTTCTCATCCGATACGATTAGATGCGAGCTATATAATATAACATGATTCGCATGCGCGCTATGCCATTATGTCCAGCGCTGAACGGGCGCCTCACTGGGAACTGAACAGACAGCATCGATCAATGAACGGACTCCACATTACGTTAACTGAAGTTTGTTAAATTGTTTGGGATTAATGTGAGTTTTCTATTTTCTCTTTCCAGTTTTACCCTTTTTTTTAATCAATAAAACAACGTCATTTCTATAACCAGGGGGGTGTTCCATCAACGTCGCTAAAGGAAAATCTAGGCTTATTTCGTTAAGTCTCGCGAGACTCTTAAAAAGATCCAGGCATATCTTGATAGATCTCGCGAGACTTGTCAAAATAAGCCTAGATTTTCCTTTAGCGACGTTGATGGAATACCCCCCAGGTCTCGCTGGTTGGGAAGGCATTTCGTTTAGCTGCCTGTCAAATCATACTTAATCGGACTCGGGAGTATGACAATGAGGAGAACATAACTGTTTATTGAGAAACGATTGATAGGCAGGCTGGGATACGTATATAAAGAAATACCACAATGTCTAGATGTATAACATTTTATTGAACAGTGCAAGCATGTAGGCTTCTGGCGTGACACGGCTAGCCTAATTTCCGTTCATATGCCTTTTATCAGATAAAATAAAATAGAATACAACTCTTTGAAAATAAATAGGCTTTAAATTAACTTGCAATGCGTATAGGCTAATTTCCGTTCGATGTTACAGCCGGCCTATGCCTTTTCTCAGATAGATAGGGGATAGCCCTGTAAGCTCATACGGGTCTGTATGTCATCCTGAAGACCGGCTGTTAGATCATATCGCTGAAGTTTGTCTCCATCTTAGTGTAAATGTTGTCCGTTTCGTTTGTTATCCTTGTTATTGTGCGATAAAGTTAAGGCGCTCCGCTTCGGGACACCATTTTCAGCTGAGCACCAAACACACACACACAACACTGCCCGAGAGAGAAGGACCCGCCCCCTTTAGTTAGCCGCTAACTAAAGGGGGCGGGTCCTTCTCTCTCGGGCAGTGTTGTGTGTGTATGAGTGTGTGTGTGTTTGGTGCTCAGCTGAAAATGGTGGCCCGAAGCCAATTTGAATACATAATGTGAACTTTAGCGAATTGTATTCAAATTGTGCTTAGAGGGAATTATTTTCACCGGACATTATGTCCGACGAGTTTTCAATTTGTCGGACTTCAACAAATTTTACCGGACAAAGACCGGTAATTACCGGTTAACGGAAACCCTGGTGTGTGTGTGTGTGCATTAGGGCTGTGTGTGTGTGTGTGTGTGGGGGGGGGGGGGGTTAGGGCTGTGTGTGTGTTTGTGTGCGTGCGTTAGGGCTGTGTTTGTGTGTGTGCGTGCGTTAGGGCTGTGTGTGTACGTGTGTGTGTGTGTGCGCGTGCGTGCGTTAGGGCTGTGTTTGTGTGTGTGTGTGCGTTAGGGCTGTGTGTGTGTGTGTGTGTGTTTGTTAGGGCTGTGTGTGTGTGTGTGTGTGTGTGTGCATTAGGGCTGTGTGTGTGTGTGTGTGCGTTAGGGCTGTGTGTGTTGTGTTAAAATACCTCCAGCAGGAAGGTGAACATGTAGCTCAGGAAAGGGTGCTCCTCCTCCTCCTCCTCCTCCTCATCATCGTCATCTCCCTCCTCCTCCTCCCCCCCCTCCTTCGGGGGAGACTGAAAGCTCGTGGCGAACATGGACACAAACCCGATGACGTGCTCCACCGCGGGCTCGCGCTCGTACACGATCATGGCATACTTCAGGTAGTGGATGAACTCCTGGTGGAACACCGTCTTGTCCTCCAGCTAGACAGCGTCAGGATGGTGAAAACAAAAACACATTATTTTAATTGGTTTTGTCAAGTGCAAAATAACAGCCTCCGCACACACTCCAAACTCAAAAAATGTAGTTTAGTTTCTGAAGAATGGAAGTGAAGAGTATCAATAGAGTGTTTTAATATAAATGCCTGAAGAAGAAGGTCTATGAACGAAAGCTTGCCCAATAAACTATGTTTTTTTGCACAGATTTGAGTGTTTGATGTAGGGATGCTCCGATTTATCGGCCACCGATTTAAATCGGCCGATTTCACTCCAAATGACTCGATCGGTGATCGGCAAAAATGGCCGATCGCAAAAGATCAGCCTTAAAACATGTAACGTTAGATATATAACGGAGCGATGTATTTCTACGGAAAGGCTGACTGACGCGGGGCTCATTCAATCTCCGCGTTCGTTATAGATACGCTTGCAGCAGCGGGTGGACTCCCGGTTCATTGAGTTTACGGTTAAAAGCATAACTTCTCGGGGTGTCAGCGCGGTGGTTCAGGGCTCAAAATGACCGTATACCGATGGTGAAGTTAGCAAAGGAGTATTGTGATTGTACCACCTCCATAGCCGGTGTTATTCACGGGCAAAGACGGTGCCCTTTGCGGGTTAATAACTGTAAGTTACCGTGGGTTAGGATAACAATTCAAACGTGTCCGGATAGGGGAGAGGACAGGGAATCCAAAACCATTTGAATGGTGTCGATACGACACTGCTATCACGGTCGACACAGCGCGGAGCGAATTCCCTGTTAAAACGATTCTCTCGCCCCGCTGTCAACGGGAGTTTCAACCAGCAGGCGCGGTGCTGCGAGCAGCAGCGTGTGAACTCCCGGTTCATTGAGTTTACGGTTAAAAGCATAACTTCTCGGGGTGTCAGCGTGGTGGTTAAGGGCTCAAAATGACCGTATACCGATGGTGAAGTTAGCAAAGGAGTATTGTGTTTGTACCACCTTCACAGCCGGTGTTATTCACGGGCAAAGACGGTGCATAATAGCGATTTTTTGTGTTATGCTTGTTGTAAATAAAAGTTCTATGATGCATTGAAATGACATTAAACTAAGATAATACGATGGTCTGCATAATTTTTCGAATCTTTATTAATAAGCTATTACAGAAACTGTAGTGACATTTTCCAAGAGCGAATGTGGTATTTAAAGATGGCGGTTAGCGAAGAAATCTATGAACATGGGATGACGATTTCCATTGACCAATCAACGGTGTGCAGCGTCACACGTCACACGCAGCCTGGCAAAAAGGTACCCTTCGGCCCTATGGTTCCTGCTCAGATTCAGATTCAGATAACGTTTATTGCCATTATGCATACACATATAGGAATTTGCTTCGGCATTACAGTAAGTGCGTTTATACTTTTTTCACATGTATACAAAAACAAATGCAAAAAACAGGACAACACAGGACAGACAACAGTGCATTGGATAGTGCAACATATATAAAGTGCAGTGCAGAGTTTTTACAGTGAGTCCAGTGCATATTCAGTCCTGGGCAGACTTGGGGGCGGGGGGGAGGGGGAAGCCAGAGTCATTTATCAGCCTGGCGGCTGAGGGGAAGAAACTGAGCCTGTGGCGGGCCTTCAGTGCCTTGGGCAGCCGCAACCTTCTTCCAGAGGGAAGCAGGGTGAGGAGGCCGTGGCCGGGGTGGAAGGGGTCGGCCATGCTCACGATGGGTAGCTAAAGAAGCGACCCGACCCGACCCAGGCCGACAAATGGAAAAGCGCCAAAGAAGCAGGCCAGCCCGGACTGACCCGGGTCAGCCCTCTAGTGGAAAAGCCCCATAACTTTCAAGGATTTCAAGGACCCGTGGGAACCCTGCCTACCTTGCTGTAGCGGGCCTTGAGGCTGGCCACCAGCTCGGCTCTGTTGGTGTGGCCCTTCTGGGCCCGCTGGAACGCCTCTTTGATCTCCAGGTCTCCGTCTGTGGTCATCTTTAACTCTCCTGGACGAACACGTTACTTTTAAAAGCGTTGTCAGCCGTACAATGGTTTTCTCTGTGTACCACATGCACAAAAGAAGAGATTTGGTGAGGCTGCATTCTCATTTTATGCAGCCAGATTGTGGAATGCACTGCCAGTTTGCATTAGGGATGCAACCTCAGCACATGTTCAAGTCAAGACTAAAAACCCATATTTTTAATATTGCCTTAAAATGACTTTAAATGACATTAATGTTAGTTGATGAATCTATATATTTGTATGTAATGTACTGACTTGATTAAATCTTATAGTCATTCTTATATTATTTTGTTATTTTGTTAAAGCACTTTGAGCTGCAACGTTTGCAGGAAAAGTGCTATACAAATAAAGGTTATTATTATTATTATTATTATTATTATTATTATTATTATTATAGTGAGATTATATCCAAAGTCCAAAGCTGTTTTCTTACCGGCTAGATCGTCTCAACAACACAGTGGTTCCGGTACTACTGTTGGCTACTACCATCTAGCTAAAGTTAGGCTGTACTGCGAAGTAGTTTAAAGCTGCATAATTTCAGTTCACGGTATTGAAATATATATCATAACATACTTCTCTCGTGCAATACAACTACAGTCCTTCGATACCTTTGTCTGGGGGTGGGGGGACACTACAGATCTGTCTCTGGGGGTGGGGGGACACTACAGATCTGTCTCTGGGGGTGGGGGGACACTACAGATCTGTCTCTGGGGGTGGGGGGGACAGTGGGACACTACAGGGACGTTCGCTAATGTGTTTACACACACGTTTGGGTGGATGCGGCGCAGGAGGTAGAGCCGGGGTCTAATGATCGCAAGGTCGGCAGTTCGAACCCCGGCTGGCCACATGTCAGGTTGTCCTTGGGCAAGACACTGAATCCCAATTTGCTCCCAATGTAATGAGCGGGCCGACGCCTTGCATGGGTCGCTTGCCGCTATTTATGGATGTGTGTGTTAATGGGTGAATAATAATACTAATAATACTAATAATAATGTATAGCAAACGTAATGTCCTGCAAACGTTGCAGCTCAAAGTCCTTTAGAGAGGGGCCATTATTGTAAAGCGCTTTGGAATAAGGTGCTGTATAAGTCAGTCCATTTACACACAAGTTTGAAGTTTCCACTGAACTAAAGCAGCAGGGACATGACATGTGATTACAGGGTATATACAGGAATCTTGAGGTTAATTTGAAAGTGACAGTTGGATCTAAGTGACAGTTGGATCTAAGTGACAGTTGGATCTAAGTGACAGTTGACACTAGAACAGCCGTGTCTATGTTACCTACTCAGGGCATATACAGGAATCTGGAGATTAATTTCAATACCTTTCTAAGACTTTTTAAAGACCTTGTCAATATTTTTCCAGACCTCACCGCCACTTGGAGTTGTAACCGTTGACATCAGTGACACCTTTAACTTAACAGTTTTAGTTTGCAACAGACTAGACCACTATCATACAACACAATGTTCAGGTTCATCTTCGTTTTTTTATAAAAACGAATAAATTCACTAAACTTTTACTCAAAGTTTTTAGGACTCAAACTCTTTGGACAGAGTCTAATTCAGAAAAATACCTATGAAATTCAAGACCTCATAAAATCGTGATAAGACTTTTTAATCCTTATTAAGGGTCTTGATTTTCCCAAAATTGATTTATCAACTTTTAATACTTTTCAAGACACCGCGGATACCCTGCCTACTCTCTGTAGCCTAGCAACCCTGAGAAGCCCCTCGTAGCTAGCCCTCTAGCGCCCCCCTCCCCTCCGGGGTACTGCGGGCGAGGCAGCTAGCCAGGGTGGCTAACCCACTACTTACCACAGGGATGTTCGCTAAAGTGTTCACACGGTCAGTTTAACGTGAAACTAAGGCCTTGTCCACACTACACCGTGCGTTTTCCCTAAAAAAAGAATCGCGTCCACACAATCACAGTTGTAAAAAAACACCATCCACACAAAACCGCGAACATTGTTTAAACCGCGCCAAAAATAACCAATAGCGTCTGGCTGTGCCCCTTGGCGAATCAGAAGTCTATAAAACAGCTACCATTTCCGGTCCTATTATTATTATTATTCAAACTTCCTAAACCTTTTGAAACATATTATGTCTGTGTACATTAAAACTGTAGTCGTCATCACAAGTTAGAAAATGATATTGGGCCCCCAAATCAGTTTACAACTTGTAATTATATTACGATGTTTCTGTCAGTAAAGGTATGCAAGCAATGCAGGGTGCGTTCGTAAATCCGCTCTGAGAGCGCCGGAGCGCACACTGGGTTCAACGTCCCGTAATTTGATTGGACAAGAGGCATTCCATGAGTGCTGATCAGATTTCCAGGGCGAATTTACGAACGCAGCCGTAATATAGCTAGTTAACAGAAGACGGAAAGAAACGTCAGATTAGATATATAAACGGGTTATTTTGATAAACTGGACACATTTTGGGAATATATATGGTTACTTTCTCGCCTGAAAACATATTAAAACTTCATAAAATGACATGTTAACACTTAGAGGCAAAAGTACAGATGTTAGCCAATGGAGGTTTAAAATGGAGGATTTAAATTGTCTTAAGTAGCCTAATGCCTAATGGCCATGGGCGTCAGCAGCTTTTTGAATGTGGGGGGGACACTTATTTTTCGGGGGGTCTGGGGGTCCTCCCCCCGAAATTTTTTAAATAGTAGATTCAATTTCCTGCATTCTGGTGCGTTTTACACCCAAAATAATCTCCCTCTTTCTTTGTTTTTCCTTGGAGCTGGCATGGTCTGCAATTACTGACTACTATTATGTTTTGGTTTAACTCACAGAGGCCTGACACTGACACGTGGCACTTTTTAGGTACTTTATTAAATATGAAGATTCAAAAAGAATCAAAGAGTGAATTAGAAAAGAATGAGGTAACTTTGAGTCAACAAATTGAATAAAAAGTTATGAGGAAACATAAAATATGTACCTAGGCTACTCAGAGCCTATTACAATCAAACTTAGCCCTCTTCAGTGCATTGCAGAACATACAACTATAACAAACAAAACAAAAATCAAAGAGTGAATTAGAGCTGTCTCCACTGCCCCTGCCTGCTGCCCCTGCCTCTGACTCACTCTCACTCTCAACCACCTATATCAGGAGAAATGGGGATGCATTGAGCACTTGTTCATATTGTTTTTCTCTAATAGAACATTTGACATAGAAATACAATCATCAATACAAAAAATACAATCACAAGCATTTTAGAAATAGAAAAATAAATGGAACAGGTGTTTTCTTCTTATTTTTTAACCCTAGCTCAAGCAATCAGATGCAAAATTTATTCTTTGGGTGGGTGCAATGGCCAAATTAAATAGTGCAAATGCTCAGGGCAATGAACACGGGCAGGAGATGCAATAATGACAGGACAGGTAAGCACTGTGAGGTGTTTGTCGCCATTCTGTGCTTTTGATGACATTTCGCCTGTGTCTGTTCTGCATTTAAACATGTCTAACCGCACTAGTAATGCCTAACAAAACTGCTAGTGCCATATAGCTGATCTAGCTCGTATTTGGTTGCTAGTAGGCTATGCTAATTCTATTGCTAATACAGAGAATGTCTCATAAGGTGCTAACATTCTTATCAGAAAAGCTGGCTGTGTTTGACCTTGGGAGAACGCAATGTTGCTGTTTGGCCACTCACGGGAAAACTTGGATGACTTTGACTTACTTTTCTCTTCTTAGAAAAAAAAAATCCTTATATCCATCTTGGTGGATGATCTAAATATCGTCTTGCCTCAGTCTGAATGTTTCGAATCTGCGTGCGTGTCTGATGCTGCGTGCCGTTAAAAACAGAAGTAAAACGCGGAGTGGATTTCTGGATATGGGCAATCCCCTACTCATAAAGTGGAACGGATTTGATTGTGAAGCAATGAAAATAACGCTGACCAGTCATGCAACATATTTTTGATGGCAAATGTGGGGGGGTCCAAACGACCTTGTTTCAAAGGTGGGGGGGACACGTCCCCCCCCAAATATATGGTGGTGACGCCCATGCTAATGGCGCATATATTCTTGACGTTCAAGCCGAAAACCCCGGTATTCCCGTATACACCTCTCCGCTGAAACCGGAGTTTCACAAAAGTTCACCCTGGCCGGAGTTCTCAAGAAAGCACGGTTTCAAACCGGGGAGAAAAACGCCCGGTTAAAAAAAAAAAAACGGAGTAGTGTGTACAGGGCCTAAAGCAGTACACGACATGTATGACTAACGTAACATCGTGTATAGGTTACATATATACTTATTGTCTTGGCAAACTCAACAAGAAACCAAGTACAGTGCCATTCCTTCACAGACAGGGAAGGAGAGCCCAATTTCCCCTCCCTAGAGAAACTCAGCCATCCCAACATGGGTTTTGGCCCCCATTACCCCCCAGAGGAGAGACATGAGATGACAGTCATGGGCTGCACAGCTGAAGTCAATTCACTAATCACCCAGCAGCTCATGGCCTGCACAGCTGAAGTCAATTCACTAATCACCCAGCAGCTCACCTGAACAATCACCACTCCCTATAAAGGGCAGTCTCACAGTTCAACAAACACACTGTGATAGGAACATGTACTATTGCAGTGCTGTGCTCAAACCAACTGTTTACAGAGACCAGAGTGGCTGACGGTGAGATGACTTGGCTGTGTGTTGTTGTTTGTTTGATATCTTGGATTTGTTTGATAGCAAATTGGTTGCTGTTGGGTGTTTGATATCAAGTTCAGTTTATGGTAAAGTTAAAAGGGCGGTACATCATTTTGGGAAAACTATTTCATTACTTGTAAAAATGTTTCATTGCATTGTAAATTCCTTCATATTGTTTCTTAGCCGCTTATTTTGTGTTTATACCTTTTCAAAGGTTTTTCACCTGCTACTACTACTGCTAAACTTATAAATCTGATGAAAAAGAGACAAAATTAAGTCCAAAAATAAAAGGAGAAAGATAATTACTGTCTGGTCATTGGATGCAGAAAGAGTGGAGTCCCAGTGAAACTCTGGTCAAACGGTCAAAGCCCTTTCAAGTTAGGGGAAGCACAGAAACTACAGATAACTTGACAGTGAAAAACCGCTTTCCCACTGGACAACCAGGAAACGGAGACCGGTGAATTGGAAAACCAGGATTCTCAAGCCAGCAAACTGAAACAGCAGGAGCAGCAAATTGGGACCCTGGACATCCAAGTTCACATTCAACTAAATCATCACAAGGCCTCGCTCAAACCATCGCCTGCAACCAACTCCAAATATGGCCACTGTTGAGCAGCTCAAGACGGAGAGAACGACAGCAAAAATAGCATTCTCTCGTCTGGTCAACAGCATTACCAGGAACCATGAGGACACGTCTGAGGAGGAACTCAGAGACAATTTCAAGGCACTCACAACAGCAGCTGACAAAGTCATGGAAGCCAATGACAATGTGAAGGCCAAACTTCACACAAAGGCAAATGCAGAGGGAGAGACTGAGCTGACCGAAGTGCAAACTGCCGATCTGGCGAAGACTGAGACTGAATGTGTGTTGAAGCTGAAGAGAGTTAAAAGTCTACTCCAGACGGCCCTGTGGGACAACTTTGGAGCTGATGAAATGTCCATAATTCTACAGGCAGCAGGCGCACTACTGCGGTGGAAGCCAGTGAGGAGGATATGAACCAGGAGGGTTATGAATTCATGCTTAACCACCTGGAAGGACTGGTGAAGACAGCGAAGGAGGTGCACAAACGGTGGAAACAGTGGATCCCTGAAGAAGAGGGACAAATCCAGAATAACTTAAAACATCTGGAACTTCAGGCCATCAATCTGGTTTCCAAGAAGGCTGACTTCATACAGAAGAGGATAAATAACGAAGCCAGAAGACAACCGATTGCGACCAGTCATCCTGTGCCAACCATCAAACTGAAACCAACGGCCCTTCCCAAGTTCACTGGCAACAAACGTGACTTCCACAGGTGGAGAAAGGACTGGGAAGCACTCCAGAGGCAGGGTGAACCGACTGGTTCCAAGGAGGTGAAGAAGGCCCAATTACTGGATAGTATTGATGACAAGATCATGAGAGACCTTCGCCTCACTACTCACAGTGCTGCTGATGACATCTTCCGTGTTCTGGAGAACCGCTATGGCAATCGGACATCCATTGCTATTGAAATAGTGGAGGAGCTGCAGGGCATGACACCCGTCAGAAGTAACCAACCACTGAGAGTTGTGGAACTAATCCAAGCTGTGGAGAAGGCGCTTCGAGATCTGATTGAGCTTGGAGACACTGGCGCTATAAAAAACCCTCTGGTGACCAAGTCCATCGAGGGAAAACTCCCAGAATCCCTAAAAAAGGAATGGCTTGTCTATGCGGCAAGAAATGCTGTGACTCCAGGCAACCGGTTCGACAGCCTGTTGACATTTCTCAAAGAGCAAGAAAGCATATATGAGCAGCTTGAACAACTGAGGGATGAAGAACCAAGCAGGAGAGAGACCAAGTTTGAGCCAAGACAGGCCAGAACAAAATCCACCAAGGCAGGCGACGAACACACTGGATGTGTTGTCTGTGGAGATGGGAAACACAGGGAGAAGCTCTACTTCTGCATGCAGTTCCGGTCACTGAAGCTAGCTGAAAAGAAGGCTGCAGCTAAGGAGTTGGGAGCATGCAAGAGATGTCTTGAAGTTCATGATGACAGTTCATACTGCAGAGATGACTTCCTGTGCGCCAGCCATGCCTGCAAGGATGAACATGCTCCTGAGCATCACTTTTATCTCTGTCCTAACAAGAAGAATAACTCATCACAGAAAAAGAGAGGACCTGGTTCAGAGGATGTGAAAAGCAGGAGAAAGTACACAGAGGAACAAGAGGAGTTTGTCAGGAAGCTTTCCCCAGAGCTGGCAAAACAGTTTCATGATGTGTTCTCAAATGCTACATCAAAGGCTTTCAGCACCACAAAGGAGCAACCAGGCCTTCTAGTGGAGAGTGGTTTGCAGGAGCTGCCAGTGATCATGATGCTTCTGGAGGTCACAGCAAATGCTGGAGAAAAGGTTGGAACATTAATCGACCTGGCGTCTGACACTAATTATATTACTCACAAGGCCGCAGACAAACTGAACCTCAGGAGTGAAGACATCACTCTCATTGTCCATGGTGTTGGAGGAATGAAGACCATTGTGGAGACAAAACGGTACCTCTTGAAGATCAGGGTGAAAACTCCCAAAGGCACTCTGAAATCACACCAATTGGTATGTTATGGTCTCGACAGTATTGCAGACATCCACAAAAGTGTTGATCCCAAACGGCTCCAGAAACTCTTTCCAGACATCCCACTTGGGGAGCTGACAAGGCCTGGTGAAATCAATCTGCTCATAAGCCACAGAGAAGGCCAGCTAGCACCTCAAAGGATTAAAGTTGTTGGAGACCTTGTGCTGTGGGATGGACCACTGGGGATGACGGTTGGAGGGACTCATCCTGAGCTCTTCGAAGACCTCACCGTGTCAGCCCACATGTCCAAGGCACATTTCGCAAGATCAATGAGAACTGCTGCTGTGAGGTATGAGGAACTCACTGGCCCTGTTTCAAAGAAACATCCCAACACTCAAGTTCACGCCACGCTCCAGAAGTCAAGCACTTCAACCACCAACCGGGACTTCCTAGAGTGGTGGAAATGGGACAGTATCGGCGCAGCATGTGATCCAAAGTGTGGAGGCTGCTGCTGTGGAAAATGTCAACCCGGCGGCAAAGAAATGACTCTTGCAGAGGAGAGAGAGCTTGAAGTGGTAAGGAACGGTCTCACCTATGTCACCGAAGACAACCACAGCAAGGAGCCACACTGGCATGCCAGGTATCCTTGGGTGGAAGACCCCGTCTCCCTACCGAACAACAAGAGAACAGTTGAGGCTACATTTCTCAGAACAGAAAAGCGACTAGCCAAAACACCTGAATGGAAAGTGGCATACGCTGCACAGGTGCATGACATGGTAGGTCGAAGAGCTGCGCTCAAACTGCCTAAAGACACCATCACCAACTGGGATGGACCAGTTTGGTACCTCAGTCACCTCATTGCCCCTAACCCACACTCTGTCACAACTCCGGTAAGAATCGTTTGGAACAGCAGTCAAAGATA
Source organism: Nansenia antarctica (assembly GCF_963989245.1). Taxonomy (NCBI): domain Eukaryota; kingdom Metazoa; phylum Chordata; class Actinopteri; order Argentiniformes; family Microstomatidae; genus Nansenia; species Nansenia antarctica. The sequence continues at coordinate 19,687,163 of NC_137675.1, forward strand.
CAGAGGTGTGAGCATGAACGACCTGCTGATGAAAGGCCCCGACGTTCTCAACCAGATTCGAGCTGTGCTTCTCAGGTTCAGAGGTGGAGTATTCGCTGCCCTGGGTGACATAAAAAAGATGTACAACTCAGTCTGGCTGGAAGACCAAGAAGTGCACCTGCACAGGTTCCTCTGGCGAGACGCTGAGGATGAAGAGCTGGGAGAATATGCAATCACAAGCAGGCACGCGGGAAGGTATTTTGACTGGGGGTGCTGAGGTGCTGTCTATATACGCTACAGGGAAAAAAATTGCCAGGGAAAAAATTATAACGATTTCTCTCCCTCCCTCCCTCCCTCCCTCTCGCTGATTGCTCGTTCGCTCACACGCACACAGTGGCATAACGACGGGCCCCAATGCACGGGCAATAATAGTTAAGCACGCACGCACCCACACACTACAAAGACGTAACGTTAAATATTTTACCAACAATGTGTTGGAATTTACAGTAATTTCCACTCAGCTCACAGTGTCCCACAATGTCCACAAACATGATGTTGACCATTATTACAGACAGCACTCCATGTCGATTGTTATTGCCTCTTAACGGAAGCCCTTCGCTGCCGAAGAATCGGATGGATCTGAATATCAGTTCTAATACGTTTCTGGCCGTCTGTTGCTCTTTCTCAACAACGTCCGACAGTAGAGCATTAATGGGAGTGTTGTTAAGCGAAGCAAGCAACTGCATCAGCATCTTCTTCCAACTCCACTTCAATTGTTCTGGCTGATTTAGCATTTTTGCTAAAGAACTCAGAGATTCCCTAGCAAGATATGACCATGTGATCACTAACATTAAAACTAACAAACACATTTTTACATTTATTACAAAAAACACATTTATTTTTATTCCCAAAAGCAACAATAGTTATTATATTGTTTTAAATTATTGTTTGAATAATATTTTTATTTTTTAAATTCAGGCAGGAGGAGCTCCTTCTGCCTGCCGCTAGGGGGTGCTGCAGCACCCTCAGCACCCCCCTTCCCGCGTCCCTGATCACAAGAGTGAACATTGGAGACAAACCAGCAGGGTGCATCGCACAACTGGCAATGCGTGAAACTGCTAACCTCCCTCTCTTTGCCCATCTTGAAGAGGAGCGTCTAGTGATTCACAATGACAGCTACGTTGATGACATCCTCACTTCCCACAACAACCCAGACCAGCTAAAGATCATCACAGCCAATGTGGAGAGGATCCTGAGGGCTGGAGGTTTTGAGCTAAAGCCATGGGTCCTTTCTGGGCAAAGTGGGAGGAAGGAGAACACTGGTGAAGAGGAAAGGACAAAAGGACAAAGGCAACGACCATGGTCTTACCAAACCAAATGTGTGATGATGACAACAAGGCGCTTGGCCTGGGCTACAGAGTCGAGGAAGATAAGCTCCACGTCATGATCGGAATCAACTTCTCAAAGAGAAAGCAAAAGATGAGACTGGGTGAAGACCTTCAGCAAGAGGAAATCAGAACCCAGACACCAAACCCTCTGACACGAAGAGAACTTCTCAGTCAAGTGTCAGCACTTTATGACCCAGTTGGCCTAGTAACTCCTGCCAAGCAGAAAGGAGCTATTCTGGTACGGAGAGCGTTCCAAGAGGTTAAAGCTGAAAGCGGTCCGGTCAAGGACACATGGGACATTGCACTCTCAGATGGCCTCAGAGGAGATGCAATCAACCTGTTCGAGGAGTACCATCAACTCAGCAAGGTCACATTCAACAGAGCTCTAACCCCCAAAGGCTTCACTACTGAACCACCATGGGCAATCACGTTCTCTGATGGAAGTGAGCATGCCTATGGAGCAGTGATGTACCTAAGATGGACCACAGACCAGGGTTCCATCATCAGATTGGTGGAATCCAAGGCAAAGCTAACTCCCTTGGACCACAAAGGTGATGCTGTCAAAGCAGAGATGTGTGGAGCAGTGTTCGCCTCACGGCTAAGGAAGTTCTTCGAGCGGAACAGCCGAATCCAAGTTGGAAGGTGGTTTCACTTGGTCGACAGTCAAACAGTCCTTGGGGCAATACAGCGAGAAAGCTATGGCTACCAAACATTCTTTGCCAATAGGATTGGAGAGATTCAAAGCAGCACAGCAGTTCAGGACTGGTGGTGGATCCCTGGGACTCAAAACATTGCTGATGGGATCACCAGAGGAGTAAGCCCTCAGGATCTGGATGAACATTCAGAGTGGCAAAATGGACCCAAGTTCTTGAGTCTGCCAGAAAGTGAGTGGCAAACCAAATCGGCTAAGGAAATAGCAACCACCGCCAGAGAAAGCATCAACAAGTTGCAGAGGAAAGCATTTGCTGCTGTGTTGACAAGGGCCCAGGCTCTGAAACAGTCCCTGGAAAAGAAAGAGCCCTCACAGAATCAGAACCAAATCCAGATGGAACAGGGGAGACCGCCAAGAAGGTCAGTTGTTCAAGATCTTCTGGACGTCAAACGGTTCAGTGTTCTGACCAGACTGGTCAAAACAGTTGCAATGGTCTGGAGAGCAGCAAAAAGGTTCCATGGACGAGGTCAGGCCTTGGACAGCCCAAAGTGGGAGGCAGTCCCCTCAGGAGGAGCCATCTCTGTACAAGAGAGAGAAGATGCCCTAAGAGACATTTTTCTTGCAGCACAAGAGGGAGCAATCTTTCCAAACTCCACCACTGACAGGCTGGTGGTCTACAAAGACCAGGACTCTGGATTATTGGTTTGTGGTGGCCGAGTGCAGATGTTCAAAGAAGACCAGTGTTGTGTCCCACTCCTACCCCATGATGCCTGGGTGTCCACACTGTTGGCTCGGGAGGCGCACAACGAGAGTCATGATGGAGTGGCCGGAACATTGCTCAGAATGAGAAAGAAGGCATGGATCATAAGGGGCAGGAGAATTGCCCAAAAGGTTGTCGATGGCTGCATGACCTGCAGGAAGTTGAGAGCAAGGAAGTGTCGACAAGTGATGGGTGACTTGCCACCAGAAAGGACTGAGCCTGCTGCACCCTTTGAGTTTACAACCGTAGACCTCTTCGGACCGTACCAAGTACGAGATGATGTCAAGAAGAGAGTCACCCTGAAAGTCTGGGGAGTTGTCTTCTGCTGTATGGCCAGCAGAGCCATTCACACCGAACTGGTGAACGCCCCATCAACAGAAAGCTTTCTGATGGCTTACCAACGGTTCACAGCTCTCAGGGGTCATCCAAGAAAGATCTGGTCTGATCCAGGCACCAATTTCATTGGAGCAAAACCTGTCCTGGAGGAGATGTATAGGTTCTTGGACGACCTGGATCAAACAGTACTGGAAGACACTGCAGCCAAAAATGGAACAAAGTGGATGTGGAAAATTCACCCAGCTGACTCTCCACACAGGAACGGTGCTGCAGAAGCTGCTGTGCGTGTTGCAAAGAGGGCACTTCAGAGTCTTGGTCAAGAGTCTGGGCTCAGCTACTCAGAGTTCCAGACAGCTCTCTACACGGCAGCCAACCTTGCAAATGAGCGCCCGATTGATGCCAGAGTTCAGAGCCGGGAAGATTGCATCCAATATGTCACACCAAACAGCCTCCTCCTTGGTCGAGCAACTCAAAGTGGAGACTTCAAAACATTTGACTTGTCCAACTACCCCTACAAAAGGCTCAGGGCGATGCAGTCAGAGGTGACCAAGTTCTGGAGATCCTGGAGTCAACTCGCTGGTCCCAACCTTGTTGTCAGGAGCAAGTGGCATACTGCCGAAAGGAATGTCGCTGTGGGAGACATTGTCTGGTTAAGCGACCAGAACGCACTGAGAGGTCACTTCAAACTTGGCAGAGTTGTCAGCACCAACCCAGACAGCAAAGGCGTTGTGAGGGATGTCCACATTAGGGTCTTCCCAAGCTACTGTGTCCCCCTGACAAAAGCCCCAAAGGAAAAAACCAGCCATCCCAACTCCAGCAGAAGAAATGAGAAGCCCCAAGCCATCGTTCTGCACAGGGACGTGAGACGGTTGGTTGTCCTACTACCTGCTGAGGAACAGAAATAAACCTTGGCAGGACCACAACTCCAACGACCCAGTGCCCTTACAGTTTGCCTACAGTCGGCGATCTTCCTGGTAATCCATGGAAAGATCGAGTGGGAGGTGTCTTGGCAAACTCAACAAGAAACCAAGTACAGTGCCATTCCTTCACAGACAGGGAAGGAGAGCCCAATTTCCCCTCCCTAGAGAAACTCAGCCATCCCAACATGGGTTTTGGCCCCCATTACCCCCCAGAGGAGAGACATGAGATGACAGTCATGGGCTGCACAGCTGAAGTCAATTCACTAATCACCCAGCAGCTCATGGCCTGCACAGCTGAAGTCAATTCACTAATCACCCAGCAGCTCACCTGAACAATCACCACTCCCTATAAAGGGCAGTCTCACAGTTCAACAAACACACTGTGATAGGAACATGTACTATTGCAGTGCTGTGCTCAAACCAACTGTTTACAGAGACCAGAGTGGCTGACGGTGAGATGACTTGGCTGTGTGTTGTTGTTTGTTTGATATCTTGGATTTGTTTGATAGCAAATTGGTTGCTGTTGGGTGTTTGATATCAAGTTCAGTTTATGGTAAAGTTAAAAGGGCGGTACATCATTTTGGGAAAACTATTTCATTACTTGTAAAAATGTTTCATTGCATTGTAAATTCCTTCATATTGTTTCTTAGCCGCTTATTTTGTGTTTATACCTTTTCAAAGGTTTTTCACCTGCTACTACTACTGCTAAACTTATAAATCTGATGAAAAAGAGACAAAATTAAGTCCAAAAATAAAAGGAGAAAGATAATTACTGTCTGGTCATTGGATGCAGAAAGAGTGGAGTCCCAGTGAAACTCTGGTCAAACGGTCAAAGCCCTTTCAAGTTAGGGGAAGCACAGAAACTACAGATAACTTGACACTTATACACACATTAAGACACATTAAGACATCGTTAATAAGTAAGATAATTCTTACTTTTGTTGACGACAAAAGCCGCTGTTGTTTCTCCGACCAGCCGCCTCTTTTTCAAATCTCAACGGTCTCTCAGCTCAGCTCTCGCGAGAGGTCGGAATCTCGCTGAGGGGCGTGTGCGCGCGCTGCCTCCTCCTCCTCGCGGCAGGTTCACAGCGCGTTGGAATAGGTGGACATAGCCAGGGGTGCACATAACTGGTGCGCCAGTGCGCATGCGTCGCCAAAATGCATGTTGCGCGGAGGATCAGCGGCATGAACGCGCTCTTGCGCACCAACAGCTGGAAGCGCTGGGAGAGGAATTGACTTCCTCAAAACTCCTACTGCTAACTGCTTACTGCCCGTTAATACCAATACCATATCCTTTCATGACCACAATGTACCCACCGACGACGACCACGGCGACTCCCCTCACGAAAACATTCGGAAAGTATCGTAACTTGTACTTTCATTCCGCGTATCGCGCATCGCATGGTTATCACGCCGACACGTGAAAATTCAGTCCCGAACGACTCGTCGCTAAAAGGAAAAACAACACCAAGGCACTTCACGTTTCTTTTCTCTGAAGCTTTCAAACGTTCAGACGTTTGTTTTACAGCTTCATTATCGCACCTCGACCCCTGACCCAGGGAATATGGTTGGGAATTATATTAGAAGAAAAAAAAAAAGACTTTGTTGCACAATCAAAATAATGAGCTATTTAAAGTGATAGCCTACAACATCCTCTACCATGGTTGAAATTGAGGACAGTATTAACAACAGTCAAGAGAGCAGTGATGATGATGATTAAGCTTGTAGCATAAGTAAATGCTTAGGCTGTAACTTTTTGTTGAAAGTTGATTTCAGTGTTTACAGAACAGAGCAGTGCTTAAAGAGATATCAGTTGATTTCATTGTATTTAAAGAACAGACATTCAGTTAGTGCTTAAAGAGATGTCAGTTGATTTCATTGTGTTTAAAGGAGTCTGACAGACTTTCATGCTTAAAGAGCAGTCATTTGATTTTTCATTTGTTTCTTTTGTTTTGCACACAATCATTTGTTCGTTCATCTTATTTTTGAATAAATGTCGTTTTGCTAATATAAGTTATCCATGTATCCCTTTTTTATCCATCCTGTGGGACGGGTCGTGACTCGTGAGCTCGGGGAGCACCAAGCAGCATCCCTAGGTGCTCCTCTGAGCACTGGCCCCAAAAAGTTATGTGCACCCCTGGACATAGCTCATAACTGTTTATATCTCATAACTGTTTATATCTCATAACTGTATATACCTCTATACTGATGTTTACAACACTATCTCTGTCTGCACATACTGTATATTACATAGTTACTTATCACTACCATTCTTGTTCTATGTATATTATGCCCTTTATATCACTATTTGCACTTCTGGTTAGATGCTAAACTGCATTTCGTCGTATAGTATTTGTACTCTGCGATGACAATAAAGTGTAATCTAATCTAATGATAGATCAAAAGAACATCATATCTGTCAAGTTATGTGTTGGTTTTCTGTGCTTCCCCTAACTTGAAAGGGCTTTGACCGTTTGACCAGAGTTTCACTGGGACTCCACTCTTTCTGCATCCAATGACCAGACAGCAATTATCTTTCTCCTTTTATTTTGGACTTAATTTTGTCTCTTTTTCATCAGAATTACAAGTAGTAGCAGTAGTAGTAGGTGAAAAACCTTGAAAAGGTATAAACACAAAATATAGCGGCTAAGAAACAATATGAAATAATTTACAATGCAATAAAACATTCCAAAATTATGTACCGCCCCTTTAACTACACCATGAACTGAACTTGATATCAAACACCCAACAGCAACCAATTGGCTATCAAACAAATCCAAGATATCAAACAAACAACAACACACATCCAAGTCATCTCACCGTCAGCCACTCTGGGGGGTATTCCATCAATGTCGCTAAAGGAAAATCCTGGCTTATTTTTGATAACTCTCGCGAGACCTATCAGAATATGCCTGGATATTTTTAGGAACTCTCGCGAGACTTGTCAGACTAAACCTGGATTTAACAGTTGGTTTGAGCACAGCACTGCAATAATAGGCAAATGTTCCTACCACAGTGTGTTTGTTGAACTGAATCCTCAACTGTGGAACTGCAGACTAATAGTCTAGCAGCAAGTCCTCAAAAAAGGCTTTAGTTTTCGAGATACCCCTACCCGAGGTAGAGCAAATGACAACAATTATTTTTCTTATCTTTAGGGTCTCCCATTAATGAAATTGATTGTTGTCAAATTTTATTTTTGGGGAAAATATGTTTTTTTGGTTGTTCTTTAGAGCTACCCCAATCCCTGAAAAAGAGCCAAATTAGACCAGGCCGAATATGGGGAAGGTGACAAAAAAGCCCATAACTTGAGAATGATCACTCCTTTCCTCTTCAGATTTGCTGAGGTATGAACCAGGTGGTTGTCCTACATCACCAAATAGTCAGACAACTATTTACCTAAATAAATACTGAATTATAGTCCTGTAAACTTAGCTTTAGTTTAGACGGAAATTGTACTTTTTGGTGACAGGAACATAGGACTCCATCACTTTTCTCTAATTTATCAGAAAAACAGAAATCCCTGAAAAATATATCATTACTGAATTGTCTAAGGTGCTATTGAACAATAACCAGTAGTTGTATGGAAATATCTCATACAGTTCTATTGCAAATGAGATTTCTTGCTACAGTTGCTACAGTACAGGTACCAAACAACGAAATTTAGGAGGGGTGGCTCCCCTGGTGTTAGGAAAGGGGGAAAAAACACATTTTAGAAAAAGCATAAAAGCATAAAATCACAAGAAGGTAAGGAGCTGGTTTACATCAATAAAGGCTATGTACACAATCCACTGTACTATACTGCACAGATAGTCAACTAGGGTTGTCATATTGCACAAAAGTATTTTTTTCACGTTATTTTAAAGTGTCACAGTTTGCAGGCTTGAAAATGTACATGTTTGTGCCTCAGCACTAGCTGCCATACAATCCGTCCGGACTGTCCTGAGCCCAGAACTTAGGCCTTTTCTGTGTTCAGGGCCTTGACGGCCCTGTGGTAGAAGCAGTCCTTCAGTCTGTTTGTCTTAGCGGCCGGGGTCCTGTACCTCCTGTTCGAGGGCAGCCTGACAAAGTGTACGTGCCCAGGGTGGGTCGGGTCCCTGGAGATCTTGGAGGCCCTTCTGAGACAGCGTGTGTTGTACAGCTCCTCCAGAGAGGGGAGGGGGGCGCCGGTGATCTTCTGTGCTGTTCTCACGACTCTCTGTAGCGCGTTTCTCTCCGCTGTTGCCTGCAAAGAGGTTGCCTGCAATAGTGCCATTGTGTATGGACCCATATAATGGCTTTGTGTTTTGTATTGGTAGACTGGATCAGATATAAAAAATCTTAAAAATTTAATTACTTACTTTTTTTTGGTAGGCTATCATTCATGGCCTTGCCCTCCTCAAAAATGTGACATTGCGGCAGGCTGAACAGCTCTTCCTTGATGGTCCATGTTTCCATCAGAGGTGAGAGTATATAAATATTTATTTTTTTACAGAATGCCCTGAACTCTTATCGCCCTATTTACTGTTACATAATACCTTAAGAATTTTGTATGATTATTGTTATTGATGTACTCTTTTTTTTTTTTTTTTTACTGTTGACAACGTTTCTGTCAACAAAGTTGTGATTTTTATGTCTACTATTTCAGTGAAAGGGAGGAATTTGACCGGAAGATTGCCAAAGAAATGAAGCAAAAGGGAAGATATTGAAAGGTATTTTTTGGGTTGGTTTTTGGTGCCGGCTTTGCTGTGGTAAAAATGGTAGCGGGTGCGTGGGTCAAGGAGAAATCTGAAAAGAGTGAGGTCCTGCCAGACCTGCAGTTCATCGCCAGATCGTAGCCTTATGTTCACGGTACTATCTTGCTCCTTGTGTTTTTCTAGTAACCTGCCTTCTTTCCAAACCCTGCCTTACCCCGTTTGTGTTCTCTCCCAAGATTCCCACGGACCCTCCCTCGCGTCCCCCCGGCCCCGGCTCTTGCATTCCCGCGGATCCCTGCCCCGTCTCCACGGACCCTCAGAACCCCTCGAGCCACCCCCGAACCCCTGGACACCCTTGGACGGATCTCCCGGTACCACCCTCGCCTCCTCCCTTGGACATCCCCTTTTGGACTCTCGGACTGTACTGTTGCCAGGCGCACGCACATACTGACAACACCCTGCCCGCCTACGTCACCCCGCACCCACGGTAGACCACACACATAGTCTTGACTACGCATTACACATAGGTATCCACATATCCCATACTCCAAGACTATCAGCACACCACACATTCTCCCGCATACCCCCTCACTAAATCCTGTGAATAAACACGCCCATGGGCTAACGGATTCTCGCTCTGTGCCGCCTCTTTGGTCCCCCCGGGTCGTACCCCATAACACACACAGGTTGAGCCATTCCTCCACCTCGTTCTACAGCTGGTAAGACAGAGAGAAACGGTTGGTCCTCACAGTCACATAAACCTGACCCCCTCCAGACTCTTGAGCACAATCTTAATGAACCAGTCCGGGTGCGTTAGGATCCGTTAACGTCGGTACAGGCCAGGGTCTTGTCAACTTCTCTCTCTCTGTCTCTCTCTCTTTGTCTCTCTCTCCTGCAGGGGAAGGAGTCCAGCTGATAATGACAGCAGGCCTGTCAATACCTGAGCACCACGCCCGTCCCCCAGCTGTTCCTCCAGGGCCCTCGTCCGCCCTCCATCCATCCCTCTATCTATTCAACCCTACCTCCTTCCTAGCTGCCACGGATTGTCAATAAAAGAAATAAACAAATAAACCTGTTCCGTCCTCTGACCTTTTAAAAGTAGACAATCTGGTTTAGGCAACTTAGATTACAAGTCAGTTTTGGGAAAAGTAAGTGAACACAGAAGAGCACAGCTTGTGATAACGGCTGCAGTGTTCCATTTCTCGGTTTGACTTTGTGTGTATATGTTCTGTTTGTAGTTCCTCATAGGTAACAATTGTGTGTTAACACTTTGCCATCTAACCCTAGGTTATGAGGGAATCAAGTACATGTGGTTGGTGTCACAATTATGTATAACTAATACACAATCTATGCTGAGTCTTTCAGGCTTCATGTTAAGTATTGCATAAATCACAGATGTAACATTCATAAATGCTAGAGATCATCATTTGACTCACTTCATCAGTCAGTTCTACAAATCGGAATGTTAAACTCAATGGTTCAATGATAAACTCAATAGAATCCAACTGGATTCCGTCTTGTAAACAGTAGGTATTGGCTTTTTTTGGAGGATTAAGCATTATGTCACACGTGAAATAGACTTAGCATTTCATGTCTTGGTGGTTTACAAAAACTTTCACTGATTGTGTGTATTGAATGTTCAGCCATGAGATAGCATCAATCGTTCATGAAGGACATAGTATATAAAGGAGAATGCCAGTTGTTGGGTGTTTTCCGTCTAGGTGTTTCCCACGCATGATTGGCCATGAGGAAATGCATAAGATCTTAGGTGAGTTCCACAAAATGCTCTGGGTTCTTTCGTCTGCTAGGGGTTTACTGTGTAACCACGGGAATGGTCTAACATGTGGCTTGTGTTTCTAGAAAGACTGAAAACTAGATCCTCTTTTAAGAGAGGGTAAAAACTACACCACTGAAAAGCATCATAATGCTAGTGTTAGGAGTTCCCCTGCCACTATTGAGAACTCTTTCATTGGCATATGAGGTCAAGGAGAGAAAGAGACATTATGGAGGGATGCATGAGAGACAGCCCCCCCCCCCCCCCCCCCATAGAGCACATGTGTAGAGGACTATGACCCTTTCTCAATTTTGTATTTATATTTACATTTGACATTTACTGTAGCAGACGCCTTTATCCAAAGTGATTTACAAGTACATTTGTCTAAAGTAAGTGAATCATCTATACATCACTCATCAGGAGGAAAACAAATCTATGCTAGGACCAGGGGGGGGGCATTACTTTTTAAATGTTTATTATTCACAATAGAGAAACTGTACAGGGGGTAGTGTGGGTGAAGATGTCTTTAGGAGGGACAGTCAAGAAGCAGCCTGAAGAGATGGGTCTTCAGTCTACTACGGCAATGGGCCTGGATCAAGCAGATCAGCCCCTACACATTTCTTAAGTCAATTTTAAGCAGAAGCTTTTTGAGAAGTAAGCGAGAAATCAAGTTTCTAACAATTGAGGAGGCATCCACTCATACAAGCCATTAGGGGCATAGTAGGAGGGAACATGGCCCACACATTATTATCTCAACAGATCAGAGCAAGTTTTAAATATCCATGGTAACAAGTTGTAAATATGGATTTCTGGAATTGTCATCAGAAGCCCTAATGCAGTTAGAGTAAGAACTAGCCTTTTCTATAACAAGTAGCCGGCATAATGTAACGAAAGGGATAATGGCCACCCATGGCAGTAGAGGGGTTGGTATTACATAATGAGACCTTCAGATCTAGCCAGCAGTATAACCAATGACAGCTAGCAGAGGGAAACACAGGTTACTAAGCAAACACACATACAGAGTAACCAGCAGTGGTGGGTAGCGCTGTGCTGTACACAGTGGTATGCTGGGGGGGGGGGGGGGGGGCGCTATAGGAGGATCTTCTGCCTGCCACAATAAGACTGTACAACTCCTCCTCTGGCTGGCTTGATCAGGGTGATCAGTCAGGCTGGGGGTTGTTAAACCATACTAGACTGCTGTTACTTAATGTTTTCAGATGTCTAGTTTTTTATATTATCACTTTATTAGACTGCTGTTACTTAATGTTTTCAGATGTCTAGTTTTTTATATTATCACTTTATTTTGTTGTTGTTTCTTAAGTGAGCTGCTGTAACGCATTAATTTCCCCTCAGGGATCCCATTATGTACAGTATTGTACAGTATTTTTCTGCTGAAATCATAACCAAGGTACCATAGAACTCCTAGCATCTGCTATTGTAACCATGTACTTTAGTAACTTTGTCTCAATGATAATATACTAATAATAATACATTGTATTTGTATAGCACACTTTAATAATATAATAATAATAATAATAGTAATAAATCGTATTTGTATAGCACACTACTGGAAACTGTTCTCCGCTGCAATACTCCAATTTGTCACTGGGTGGCGCTAACTGCACATTCCTTTGCGTCCTAGAACTGCACATTCCTTTGCGTCCTGGAACTGCGGATTCCTTCGCGTCCTAGAGCTGTTCTGCGAGTCTGCAGCTGGATACTACTGGTTTGAGGGGGCTCCTGTTAACCGCAGCTGTAGAGCAGCGCTGGACCGGAAACTAACGTCGAACGCGAAAGGGGTTGTGCATGTAGTCTGTACTAAACTCTCACCTCCTGCGTCCGTGTCACCTGAGTCGCCACCTGATAGTGGTGTCTGATTAACACTAGAACACCACGTCACCAACTGTCAAATGGGGTAGTGGTGGTAGTGGATAGTGAGTTGGACTTGTGATCGGAAGGTTGTGAGTTCAAATCCCGCCTGAAACCACACCACTACTAGTGTGCTCTTGAGTAAGGCACTTAGCCCTCAGTTACTCCAGGGGGAATGTCCCTGTAATTCGTAATTGTAAATCGCTTTGGATTAAAGGCGTCTGCTAAATGGCAAAATTAAATTAAATTAAATTCAAATCTTATTTCAAATTTGAAAGTGACAGTTGAATCTAAGTGACAGTTGAATCTAAGTGACAGTTAAGCTCTGTCTGTCACTAGAACAACCGTGTCTGTGTTACCTACTATAAGAGCCGCCTCGGGGGTCAAATGACCATAGTCTTTACAACAGGAAGCTGCTACTTACACACAAAGACCACTAGTTGGCGCGTCTTGTAAACTAGCCTGCCTCCTACACAGAAAAACTGCAAAATAGCTTTATACTAGCTTATCCTGATGTGATTTTGAAAATGTAAGGATACTGGATGGTAGAACGCACATATCTAGGAAAAGTCATGAAAGGAGGGTCCTGAATTATTTTTTTACTCATAGGGTCAAATGACCCCACCCATGGCTGTTCTAGTGTTAAACTGTTCTGCGCAATCTCCAAATACAGCCAACTGTGTCCTCGTTGTGCGCAATGCCAGCAGAACCAAAGAACCTGGAATTGGTCTCATGATTCATGGAGAATTGTGGATTATTATTGTCCTCAGATACTTCCAGAAAGGGAAAACATCTCATTGGTCTTTGCAGTGGATGATCATTGTATTTCTAATTTAGCCTAGATAACCCAATCCAACAAACACTCGTTCACATGCCTTTATTATTATTATTTTTTATTAAGCTATTATTATTCATTAAATTATGACTGCAAGTAAAATGTGCAGTGCATCAAATGTTACAAAATAAATTGAAACAAAACTTCAAAACTATCAGGTAAAGGTATAGCAGAATAAACAATAGGCCTATAAGTTATTGAAGCAGACCACCTTACTCTTTACATTTCTACACTCAAATGTCTTGCAATCAATTTTGCAAACAACGTTCATTGCTCACTCAATGCTTACTCACAAATATTACAATTTCATAGGGAAACACAAGTCAATTCCTTTTTGGGGGGAGTTGAACGAGAAGATAAAAGCGTCATGCTAGCTAGTATGAAACACCCCCAGACATCATCATCAAGAGGGGACACGAGTGCTGACATCTATAACAACATATCATTACAATAAAATCCCCAATAAACACAATCAATATGCTGCTGAGTGAAACTGTCGACAAATGTAAATGTACAGTCTCTCAAACCATTGCTAAATACACAATGAACGGAACACAGGAACAAGGAACAAGGAACAAGTAGCTAACTACAGGAACAAGTAGCTAACTCCTCTCAAAACCAGGGAATTATTTGAACTGAACTTTTTTTTAAAACCCTTCCACAAATCTTCCTCCTCAATCCTCGTCGTCCTCCTCTCCTCTCCTCCCCTCCTCTCCCCTTATGACCTATGACCTTTCCCTAGGAGGTGTTGGTTGATGAGGGCGCTGAGGTCCAGGCGGGTCTTCTCCAGCGCAGTCATCTTGGCCCGGCGGGACGGGCGAGCCGCGGGGGCAGAGTCTGGAACATTCTCTCCATCACTAGGGGAGGAGGGAGAGAGAGGGGGGGGAGAGAGAGAGAGAGAGAGGGAGGGAGGGAGAGAGAGAGAGGGAGGGAGAGAGAGAGGGGGGGGGAGAGAGAGAGGGAGGGGGGGAGAGAGAGGGGGGAGAGAGGGAGGGGGGAGAGAGGGAGGGGGGAGAGAGAGGGGGGAGAGAGAGGGAGGGAGGGAGAGAGGGAGGGAGGGAGAGAGAGAGAGGGAGAGAGAGAGGGAGGGAGAGAGGGAGGGAGAGAGGGAGGGAGAGAGAGAGGGAGGGAGGGAGGGAGGGAGAGAGAGGGAGGGAGAAAGAGAGAGGGAGGGAGAAAGAGAGAGGGAGGGAGCGAGGGAGAAAGAGAGAGGGAGGGAGAAAGAGAGAGGGAGGGAGGGAGGGGTGAGACAGAGAGTCAGAGAACAAAACAAACCCACATTGTGCTATAGCTATTAAGTTATGATCCACAAACGTAGAAGGGAATAAAACAAACAATAACGGTGCGTTCAAGTGCTCCTCGGAAACTCAAGACCTCAAGACCCCCCCCCCCCCCCCTTGTCCAGATGTAGCGTTGGACTGTCCTCAGATCTCCCCAGCGGCTGATTCAGACACGACTCAGAGAGGCTCACTCAGGAGGCTGCAGACTGACATGTCAGACCGTCCTATTTCAGAGGAGTGCTTGAACGCAGCATGACTGACTGTTGACAGTTGGATCTAAGTGACAGTTGGATCTAAGTGACAGTTGACACTAGAACAGCCGTGTCTATGTTACCTACACAGGGTATATACAGGAATCTTGAGGTTAATTTTAATGCCTTTCTAAGACCTTGTCAATATTTTTCCAGACCTCACCGCCACTTCGAGCTGTAACCGTTTACATCAGTGACACCTTTAACTTAACAGTTTTAGTTTGCACTAGACTACTAGACCACTATCATACAACAGAATGTTCCGGTTCTTCTTTGTTTTTTTAATAAAACTAAAAAATTCACGAAGTTTGACTAAAAGTTTTTAGGACTCAAACTCTTTGGACAGAGTCTAATTCAGAAAAATACCTACAAAATTCAAGACCTCATAAAATCGTGATAAGACTTTTTTAATACTTATTAAGGGTCTTGATTGTCCCAAAATTGATTTAGCAACTTTGAATGCTTTTCAAGACACCGCGGATACCCTGTTGAAGGCAGCATGACTGGGTTATGGTTGACGGAGAGCTGAACTCAGGAGGCTGCAGTCTGACATGTAGGACAGACCGTCCTATTTCAGAGGAGTGCTTGAACGCAGCATGACTGACTGGGTCTGTGTGGCCCAGAGAAACTGATGAAGCAGACCCAGGAAGTGTTGATTGGTAGAGAGCAGGCTCACCTCTCCTCTGAGGACTCTGCAGTCCTGCTGGGCTTCCTGGCACTCCTGGCGGTGGTGGTCTTCTTCTGGCCCACACCTACACACAACGCCAACATCCTGTTATTCACTATTATTATTATACAACAGTTAGCTCCGACCGAGTCATTTGAGTGTGTGTATGACATCATCACCTCTCCTGGGCCTCTTCACTGAAGATCAGGAAGTAAGAAAATAAGTAAGTAAATAAATATACACGGACCACACACTTCCCCATTCAATCGAATATATATAGATATATATAGATATATATAGATATATATATATATATATATATATATATATATATATATGTTACGGTACATGTGGGAAAACTAGGGTTAGGGTTAGGTGCTAGGATGCTATGGTTAGGGTTAGGTTTAGGATTAGGGTTAGGGTTCGACATGCCAGCATGTACCAAGTCACCCTAGCACCTAACCCTAACCCTAGTTTTCCCACATGTACCGTTTTCCCACATGTACCGTAACATATACACACACACACACACACACACACACACACACACACACACACACACACATCCTGATTGTGTATTTCCTCCCTAGATGAGCAGAGCTGTATCTGGGGGGTTGAGGGAAGCTTAGTGAGGCCCATAGGGCATTTCTCTACGCCACTGAGGAGCGTCCTCATAAAGCAGCATCATGGTGTTAAGGGAGGAGAGTAGCCTGAGTAGCTGTGTACTTCCTGTCTGAGTAGCTGTGTACTTCCTGTCTGAGTAGCTGTGTACTTCCTGTCAGACAGGAAGGAGGGAAACACTCCTGCTGAAAAGCCAGAGGCTGGGTGGTTGTCTGGTGTGTGCGTGGCTGGGTGTGTATGTATGCAGGGATTAAAGCAAAAAAATATCTCCTGACGGAAAAAACAATTCAGGCCAAATCGGGGCCGATTTTCCGTTCTACGTTCTAATGCTTTGACTTTTCTTTCGAAAAATTTGAAAACATTTCCGCGTTGTAGAAAATCAATGACACATCGCTAGTCAACTAACACGGCTTGTTTTGTGAGCCTGCTAACAATGTAAAGTAGTGTTCTAGTTAACTAGGTAGCAGTCCAATCCATTTCGCTGCTGTATTTTGGCTTGACTAGCGAGTTTGTGTTGTGATTCTCAACAACGTTGAAACGTAGTTTCACCCTTTTCCATAGTTTGGAATAATAAATGTGTGGACTGACGATGTAGCGCAGCCTAACTTATTCTAATAATTATTGAACATACTTTTACTCTGATAATTATTCCCCCCTCCTCCCAGACTTACATGGTCACATTATTATTGGATTGGTTGTTTGCGTGCCGGGTGAAGTTAGCTAAACATTTAACCTGCTAGCTAGCAAGAGAAA
>NC_137675.1:19713920-19768920 GCF_963989245.1 Nansenia antarctica
CGGAGTAGAAGAGGTAGCCAGGAGGATGTTGTACTCTGAATCTCCTGACTCAGGGCTGGAACGGGCACGGCAGGCTCAATCAATGAACGGGGTTGAGATGGCTAGCGTCCTTTACTAGCCGCATCTCACGGCCCTCGGTGGTCATTCACTGTGCTCTAGCACATCCAAAACACGCAGAACAATAACCTTGACTCCTGTCACTGCAGTGGTTTTATTTAGACTAGATCAAACTAAATTAACTGACGAATTTCTCCCTCACAACTACTCCCGAAAGGTACCTTCACTCTCCGCAAACCACAAATTACTCGCGCCGTTGTGAGACAGGGTTGCCAGATGGGGCGGGTTACCGCCGAATGGGCTACTGGGTTTAGCGGTTATTTAGCGGACTAGTTAAGCTGTAAATTGTCAATCCCATCTGGCAACCCTGCCGCTGTTTGTTCATCGCGTAGGCTAGTCTACACATTAATAATCAAATAAAAAAATATAGCCTATATATTCGTCTTTTTTAATGTAGAAGGAATCAGAATATGTGAGAAATTAATTTTAGCAAATTGTATTCAAATTGTGCTTAGAGGGAATTATTTTCGTCGGACATTATGACCGAAGAGGTTTAAATATGTCGGACTTCAACAGATTTTACCGGACAAAGACCGGTAATTACCGGTTAACGGAAACCCAGGTGTGTGTGTGTGTACTAGAGAGGAGGTGATGGCGGTCATGGTGGTGTGTGTGTGTGTGTGTGTACCAGAGAGGAGGTGATGGCGGTCATGGTGGTGTGTGTGTGTGTGTGTGTGTGTGTGTGTACCAGAGAGGAGGTGATGGCGGTCATGGTGGGGTGTGTGTGTGTGTGTGTGTGTGTGTGTGTGTGTGTGTGTGTGTACCAGAGAGGAGGTGATGGCGGTCATGGTGGGGTGTGTGTGTGTGTGTGTGTGTGTGTGTGTGTGTGTGTACCAGAGAGGAGGTGATGGCGGTCATGGTCGGCCCCATGCGGGTCTTCATGTTCATCTGCTTCAGCAGCTCAAGACACATGGTCAGGCACCGCAGCATGGTGTCTGGGTCTGTCTACACACACACACACACACACACACACACACACACACACAGTTCATCCTAATTCCATAGATAACAGTTGTATTTAGACAAACATTCATTTAGACATACATTACTTTGAGTAACGTCTGCAGGGTGTGTGTGTGTGTGTGTGTGTGTGTGTGTGTGTGTGTGTGTGTGTGTGTGTGTGTTGGCGGGCGGTCGATCATGTGCAATCTTAAGGCGACATATCTGACCGGGAGCAATGACATGATGAATGTAACTGCCGCAGTCGCTGCATTTCTCCCTCTCTGTCTGTCTCTCCCTCCCTCCCTCTCTCTTCCTCTCTCTCTCTCTCCCTCCCTCTCTATCTCTCCCTCTCTGTCTCTCTCTCTCTCTCTCTCTCTCTGTCTGTCCCTCTCTCTATCTCCCCCCCTCCCTCTCTCTCTGTCCCTCTCTCTCTCTCTGTCTGTCTGTCCCTCTCTCCCTCTCTCTCTCTCTCCCTCCCTCCCTCTCTCTCTCTGTCTCTCCCTTTCTCCCCCCTGTCTCTCTCTCTCTCCCTCTCTGCGGGGTGTGTGTCCATGCGTCCCTGCGTGCGTACCTTCTCCACGCGCGTGTCCTTGTCCGTCTGGCAGCTCTCCTGGGCCTCCAGCAGCAGGGCGGCCCAGTGCTCCTCCAGGCCCCGGACGGTCTCCTTCAGCTGGGCCGCGGCGCTGAAGTCCTGGGCCGCCACGCTCTCCTCCAGGCCCATCTTGGCCTCTATGATACGCACCTTCGCCTCCGCCAGCTGGACCACGCAGGGGGGGGAAAGAGAGGAGGAGAGAGATCATGAAACTTGCTGCTGCCCCACTCTCGTCAGGATCTGCTTAGATTCACCAAGGACACGTACCTTCACTTCATTTACTCTCTAGAGAGAGAGAGATAGAAGGAGAGAGAGAGAGAGAGAGAGAGAGAGAGAGAGAGGGAAGGGTTCAAAAAAAGAGGGAGCAAGAGGAAGAAGGAGTTGGGGCAGCAAAGCGCGCGGAGGGAGGGAGGGAGGGATGGATGGATGCAGGGAGGGATGGATGGAGGGATGGATGGATGGAGGGAAGGAGGGAGCATCAGCCTCTGTGTTGGTCTTGAACCTGGGTTCCGTTTAAACTCCTGCGTCTGTTCCAGGTTCATATCAGCAACCAGGTGAAATAGGCCTTGGTATCTGTTTATTTACAAGGCCTTGGTATCTGTTTATTTATAATAGGCCTTGGTATCTGTTTATTTATAATAGGCCTTGGTATCTGTTTATTTACAAGGCCTTGGTATCTGTTTATTTACAAGGCCTTGGTATCAGTTTATTTACAAGGCCTTGGTATCTGTTTATTTATAAGGCCTTGGTATCTGTTTATTTATAATAGGCCTTGGTATCTGTTTATTTACAAGGCCTTGGTATCTGTTTATTTATAAGGCCTTGGTATCTGTTTATTTACAAGGCCTTGGTATCTGTTTATTTATAAGGCCTTGGTATCTGTTTATTTATAATAGGCCTTGGTATCTGTTTATTTACAAGGCCTTGGTATCTGTTTATTTACAAGGCCTTGGTATCTGTTTATTTACAAGGCCTTGGTATCTGTTTATTTATAAGGCGCTACTTGGGAATTTGCCAATATTTGAAGTCAGAATATTGGCCCTTAACTCACCCGATCAAATAACTGGCTTACTCTAAAGGTCCCCAGTATGCGTACAGAGCATGGAAAGACTGCCTTCTTATTGGCTGCTCCACACTCCTGACTAGGGACCACTGCATATCTATCTGCACCTGCCTTGACTGGTCCATTGTGTTTTGTATTGTTGCACTGTGCATGTTTATGTGTTTACTGTGTTGCAGTGATCATCCTGGACACTCGGCCCACCCAACACGAGGGTCTCCCTCAGGTCCCAGAGATGAAATAAAGGCTTGAAATGAAATGAAATAAGCAACCACTTCCTTCACTAAAACCATCCGGTTTTTGAGCCGCAAATCTTTCTTTGGTTCTAGGTTCCTGGTTCTAGGTTCCCCTGGTTCTAGGTTGCTGATTCTAGGTTCCCCTGGTTCTAGGTTGCTGGTTCTAGGTTCCTGGTTCTAGGTTCCTGGTTCTCTCACCTTGACTTGTCTCCTGCGGAGCTCGTTCTCGCCCACAGGCTGGCTGACGGCCACGATGGGCTCCCTCACGTCAGAGATGATCGCAGCCACCTGGCGACCACACACACACACACACACACACATTGTACCCTATGTCTGTGTGTGCGTGTGTGTGTGTGTGTGTGTGTGTGTGAGTGCGTGTGTGTGAGTGCGTGTGTGTGTGTGTGTGTGTGTGAGTGCGTGTGTGTGTGTGTGTGTGAGTGCGTGTGTGTGTGTGTGTGTGTGTGTGAGTGTGTGTGAGTGTGTGTGACTCACGGCCTGCGTGCGTCTCGTGTCGTCAGGGAACAGGCTTAGCAGCTTCTGGGTGAGGAGGGACACCAGGGAGGGGGGCGTCTCTGGGAGCCTCAACATCTCCTGCAGCACCGCCAGGACACACCTCCTGCAGCACAGCATCATGGGAACAGTAGTCAGAGTAGTGACGCAAAACAGGGCCAACTGCTAACTTCGTCAGTTCGTTCGCTAACGTTCGTTGTCACATTGTCCAGCAGTGTGGTGGACGCAGACCAGACCTACACAGTGACATACAGATCAGCTCTGACCCATCCCTCCCTCCTCCTCCTCTCTCACCTCTCTCCCTCCTCCTCCTCCCCTCTCACCTCCTCCTCCTCCCACCACCCTCCCTCCCTCTCTCCCTTCTCCTCCTCCTCCCCCCCTCCCCCCCCTCTCACCTCCCTCCCTCCTCGTTGGTGTCCAGACAGCCAGTCAGGTGGATGAGCTGTTGGGAGATGAACTCCTTTTTCATCACCATCTCCAGCTGGGTGAAGTCCGCTCGCTGCTCCTCCGACATCACTGGAACACCCTTCAGGTACCTGCATGGTTATAACATGGTTATAACACCTCCCTTCAGGTACCTGCATGGTTATAACATCTCCCTTCAGGTACCTGCATGGTTATAACATGGTTATAACACCACCATAGGCAGTTTTAGCCAGAGGACAGAGAGGTGACGGTGTGTTACCCAGACAGGTAGTCAGCGTAGGTGGCAGGGTGTGTTAGGGTGTGTTAAGGTGTATTAAGGTGTGTATTAAGGTGTGTTACCCAGACAGGTAGTCAGCGTAGATGGCAGGGTGTGTTAGGAGGTGTGTTAGGGTGTGTTAGGTGTGTGTATAGGTGTGTTACCCAGACAGGTAGTCAGCGTAGGTGTTAGGGTGTGTTAAGGTGTATATTAAGGTGTGTATTAAGGTGTGTTACCCAGACAGGTAGTCAGCGTAGGTGTTAGGGTGTGTTAGGAGGTGTGTTAGGGTGTGTTAGGTGAGTGTTAGGGTGTGTATTAAGGTGTGTTACGGTGTGTTACCCAGACAGGTAGTCAGCGTAGGTGTTAGGGTGTGTATTAAGGTGTATTAATGTGTATTAATGTGTATTAAGGTGTGTTACCCAGACAGGTAGTCAGCGTAGGTGTTAGGGTGTGTTAGGAGGTGTGTTAGGGTGTGTATTAAGGTGTGTATAGGTGTGTTACCCAGACAGGTAGTCAGCGTAGGTGGCAGCGTCAGGCAGCAGGCGCTCCAGCAGCTCCTCCCCCTGGTCTCCCTGGGCCTTCACATGCTCACACAGAGCCCTCCAGCACAGCACCCGCTCACAGCTCAGAGACTCCACCGGGATCAGCCTCCTACACACAGGGACAGGGACAGGGACAGGGACAGAGACACACACACACACACACACACACACACACACACACACACAGGCACACACACACACAGACACACACACACACAAACGGACACACACACACACAGACACACACACAGACACACACACACAGGGGGACATATACACACACACACACACACACACACAGGGACATAATACACACACAGACACACACACGGAGAGGGACACACAGACAGGGACACACACACACACACACAGGGAGACACACACAGAAAAAACACAATCACATCAGTAACTTTTAGTGTCATTCAATATGTATCTACAAGTGTATGTCTGTGTGTGTGTGTGTGTGTCCTCCAGTGTGTGTGTGTGTGTGTACCTGTCCCCCAGCCCTATGGCGTCCTCCAGCCGGCCCTGGGGGGGTGTGTGTGTGTGTGTGTGTACCTGTCCCCCAGCCCTATGGCGTCCTGCAGCGCCCCCTGGGGGGGGGAGGAGGACAGCAGGGCGCTCAGCGTGTCCAGGGCCGTCTGGCTGCAGTTCTCCACGTCCAGCATGTGCAGCAGGTCCAACACGTCTCCCTGCAGCAGCCGCAGCCAGGCGGGCAGCAGGCAGGAGCGCACCACCTCCCTGACCGGCTCTGCACACACACACACACACACACACACACACACACACACACACACACACACACACGTTAGACAACATACAGCACCCTAAAGAGACGGTTAGAGCGTGGTTACTCTGGGGAGAACTATACTGCACACAGAGACACACAGAGACACAGAGACACACAGAGACACAGAGGCATCCAGAGACACACAGAGACACACAGACACACACAGAGACACACAGAGACACAGAGACACACAGAGACACAGAGGCATCCAGAGACACACAGAGACACACAGAGACACACAGAGACACACAGACACACAGAGACACAGAGGCATCCAGAGACACACAGAGACACACAGAGACACAGAGACACAGAGACACACAGATACACACAGAGACACACAGAGACACAGAGGCATCCAGAGACACACAGATACACACAGAGACACACAGAGAGACATACAGACACACAGAGACACAGAGGCATCCAGAGACACACAGATACACACAGAGACACACAGAGAGACATACAGACACACAGAGACACAGAGGCATCCAGAGACACACAGATACACACAGAGACACACAGAGACACAGAGACACACAGAGACACACAGGCATCCAGAGACACACAGATACACACAGAGACACACAGAGAGACATACAGACACACAGAGACACACAGAGACATACAGACACACAGAGACACAGAGGCATCCAGAGACACACAGAGACACACAGAGAGACCCAGAGAGACACAGAGACACACAGAGAGACATACAGACACACAGAGACACACAGAGAGACATACAGACACACAGAGACACAGAGGCATCCAGAGACACACAGATACACACAGAGACACACAGAGAGACATACAGACACACAGAGACACAGAGACACACAGAGACACACAGATACACACAGAGACACACAGAGAGACATACAGACACACAGAGACACACAGAGAGACATACAGACACACAGAGACATCCAGAGACACACAGACACACACAGAGAGACCCAGAGACATCCAGAGACACACAGAGACACAGAGACACCCAGACACACAGAGACACACAGAGACACCCAGACACACACAGAGACACCCAGACACACACAGAGACACACAGAGAGACACACACAGAGACACCAAGACACACACAGAGAGACACACAGACACACCCAGAGACACCCAGAGAGACACACAGACACCCAGAGACACACAGACCCAGATGAATGAATGAATGAATGAATGAATGGACTTTATTGTCATTGCTACAGTACAGGTACCAAACAACGAAATTTAGGAGGGGTGGCTCCCCTGGTGTTAGGAAAGGGAAAAAAAAAAAAACTTTTAGAAAAAGAATAAAATCACAAGAAGGTAAGGAGCTGGTTTACATAAATAAAGGCTATGTACACAATCCACTGTACTATACTGCACAGATAGTCAACTAGAGACACACAGAGACACACACACACACACACACAGTACCTGAGGAGTCGTGCAGGCCCTCCTGCAGCAGACTGACCCTCTGGGCGATGTGCAGAGCTTTGACGGGAACCTTCTCAGCCAGAACCTGAAACACACACACACAACCTCACTCTCCCTGACCCAGACTACCAACGCGCGTGCGTGTGTGTGTGTGTGTGTGTACCTCGTAGGCCAGCTTGCGGACGTTCTCCTTGACGTCCCTGGTGCGTGTGAGTATCTTGGGGAGGGTGAGGGGGATGGGGGTGATGGAGGACAGCACCGCACGACGCACCTCCGCGTTGGAGTCATTCTCCAGGATCAACATGTAGGCTGGAGGGAGGGAGGGAGGGAGGGTCAGTGTGTTTATAGTGTGTGTGTGTGTGAGTCATTCTCCAGGATCAACAGGTAGGCTAGGCAGGGAGAGAGGGAGGACATTATGTACCGGAATTATTTTCACCGGACATTATGACCGAAGAGGTTTAAATATGTCGGACTTCAACATATTTTACCGGACAAAGACCGGTAATTACCGGTTAACGGAAACCCTGAGTCAGTCAGTACCTTTAATGGTGGGACAGTCAGTCAGTACCTTTAATGGTGGGACAGTCAGTCAGTACCTTTAATGGTGGGACAGACAGACAGTACCTTTAATGGTGGGACAGACAGTCAATACCTTTAATGGTGAGACAGAGAGACAGTACCTTTAATGGTGGGACAGTCAGTCAGTACCTTTAATGGTGGGACAGTCAGTCAGTACCTTTAATGGTGGGACAGACAGACAGTACCTTTAATGGTGGGACAGACAGACAGTACCTTTAATGGTGGGACAGACAGACAGTACCTTTAATGGTGGGACAGTCAGTCAGTACCTTTAATGGTGGGACAGACAGACAGTACCTTTAATGGTGGGACAGACAGTCAGTACCTTTAATGGTGGGACAGACAGACAGTACCTTTAATGGTGGGACAGACAGACAGTACCTTTAATGGTGGGACAGACAGACAGTACCTTTAATGGTGGGACAGACAGACAGTACCTTTAATGGTGGGACAGACAGACAGTACCTTTAATGGTGGGACAGACAGTCAGTACCTTTAATGGTGGGACAGTCAGTCAGTACCTTTAATGGTGGGACAGACAGTCAGTACCTTTAATGGTGGGATAGACAGTCAGTACCTTTAATGGTGGGACAGACAGTCAGTACCTTTAACAGTCAGTCAGTACCTTTAATGGTAATACAGGCAGACAGTACCTTTAATGGTGGGACAGACAGACAGTACCTTTAATGGTGGGACAGACAGTACCTTTAATGGTGGGACAGACAGTCAGTACCTTTAATGGTGGGACAGTCAGTCAGTACCTTTAATGGTGGGACAGTCAGTCAGTACCTTTAATGGTGGGACAGACAGACAGTACCTTTAATGGTGGGACAGTCAGTCAGTACCTTTAATGGTGAGACAGTCGGTCAGTACCTTTAATGGTGGGACAGACAGTCAGTACCTTTAATGGTGGGACAGACAGTCAGTACCTTTAATGGTGGGACAGTCAGTCAGTACCTTTAATGGTGGGACAGACAGTCAGTACCTTTAATGGTGAGACAGTCAGTCAGTACCTTTAATGGTGGGACAGACAGTCAGTACCTTTAATGGTGGGACAGACAGTCAGTACCTTTAATGGTGGGACAGTCAGTCAGTACCTTTAATGGTGGGACAGACAGACATTACCTTTAATGGTGGGACAGACAGACAGTACCTTTAATGGTGGGACAGACAGACAGTACCTTTAATGGTGGGACAGTCAGTCAGTACCTTTAATGGTTGGACAGACAGTCAGTTCCTTTAATGGTGGGACAGACAGTCAGTACCTTTAATGGTGGGACAGACAGTCAGTACCTTTAATGGTGGGACAGACAGTCAGTACCTTTAATGGTGGGACAGACAGTCAGTACCTTTAATGGTGGGACAGACAGACAGTACCTTTAATGGTGGGACAGACAGACAGTACCTTTAATGGTGGGACAGACAGTCAGTACCTTTAATGGTGGGACAGACAGACAGTACCTTTAATGGTGGGACAGACAGACAGTACCTTTAATGGTGGGACAGACAGACATTACCTTTAATGGTGGGACAGACAGACAGTACCTTTAATGGTGGGACAGACAGTCAGTACCTTTAATGGTGGGATAGACAGACATTACCTTTAATGGTGGGACAGACAGACATTACCTTTAATGGTGGGACAGTCTGGGTTCTGGGGCTCCTGCAGGCGGGTCATGGCGAGCACGGCCTGGATGCGGATGTTGGGGAACTTGTCGGTGACGCGGACCAGCATGGCCTGGATGATGCTGTCGAACAGGTCGTCATCGATCACGGCGTTCGCCGCCATGCTGCCCAGCAGCTTTTTGATCAGCTGACACACGCGGAAACGCACCGCGCGGCTGTCGGCCTTGTGGGACTGAGGGGGCGGCCGGAGGGAGGGAGAGAGGGATGGAGGGAATGAGGGTGGGATGAGGGTGGAGAGTGAGAGGGAGGGAGGGGGGAGGGAGGGTGAGGGTGGGGGAGAGATGGAGTGAGGGAGGGATGAGGGTGGAGGGAGGGAGGGATGAGGGTGGAGAGAGAGAGGGAGGGAGGGGGGAGGGAGGGATGAGGGTGGAGAGTGAGAGGGAGGGAGGGGGGAGGGAGGGATGAGGGTGGGGGAGAGATGGAGTGAGGGAGGGATGAGGGTGGAGGGATGAGGGTGGAGAGAGAGAGGGAGGGAGGGGGGAGGGAGGGATGAGGGTGGGGGAGAGATGGAGTGAGGGAGGGATGAGGGTGGGGGAGAGATGGAGTGAGGGAGGGATGAGGGTGGGGGGGAGAGAGAGAACAGGGATGGAGAGAACGTTAAGAGAGAGAAGAAAAAAAAACAGGAAATCCTGAAACATCGCTGAGATATGTTCACCATGTAGTTCATAGTATTCTTGTTCAATATAGACCGCTGTGTGTGTGTGCGTGCGTTAGGGCTGTATGTGTGTGTGTTTGTGTGCGTGCGTTAGGGCTGTGTTTGTGTGTGTGCGTGCGTTAGGGCTGTGTTTGTGTGTGTGTGTGTGTGTGTGCGTTAGGGCTGTGTGTGTGTGTGTGTGTGTGTGTTTGTTAGGGCTGTGTGTGTGTGTGTGTGTGTGTGTGTGTGTCAGGGTTTCCGTTAGAAAAAATTGCCGCCGGACACCGTGTCCGGGAAGATTTCGATTTACCGGACAAACGTGATATATTCCGGTCATCATATTAAAATATAATATAGCTGTTTGTCGCGGTGATTACTGTTGTGTAGCGGCCTATATATGCCATTTAATGTCTATTTATCATCCGATACGATTAGATGCGAGCTATATAATATAACATGATTCGCATGCGCGCTATGCCATTATGTCCAGCGCTGAACGGGCGCCTCACTGGGAACTGAACAGACAGCATCGATCAATGAACGGACTCCACATTACGTTAACTGAAGTTTGTTAAATTGTTTGGGATTAATGTGAGTTTTCTATTTTCTCTTTCCAGTTTTACCCTTTTTTTTAATCAATAAAACAACGTCATTTCTATAACCAGGGGGGTGTTCCATCAACGTCGCTAAAGGAAAATCTAGGCTTATTTCGTTAAGTCTCGCGAGACTCTTAAAAAGATCCAGGCATATCTTGATAGATCTCGCGAGACTTGTCAAAATAAGCCTAGATTTTCCTTTAGCGACGTTGATGGAATACCCCCCAGGTCTCGCTGGTTGGGAAGGCATTTCGTTTAGCTGCCTGTCAAATCATACTTAATCGGACTCGGGAGTATGACAATGAGGAGAACATAACTGTTTATTGAGAAACGATTGATAGGCAGGCTGGGATACGTATATAAAGAAATACCACAATGTCTAGATGTATAACATTTTATTGAACAGTGCAAGCATGTAGGCTTCTGGCGTGACACGGCTAGCCTAATTTCCGTTCATATGCCTTTTATCAGATAAAATAAAATAGAATACAACTCTTTGAAAATAAATAGGCTTTAAATTAACTTGCAATGCGTATAGGCTAATTTCCGTTCGATGTTACAGCCGGCCTATGCCTTTTCTCAGATAGATAGGGGATAGCCCTGTAAGCTCATACGGGTCTGTATGTCATCCTGAAGACCGGCTGTTAGATCATATCGCTGAAGTTTGTCTCCATCTTAGTGTAAATGTTGTCCGTTTCGTTTGTTATCCTTGTTATTGTGCGATAAAGTTAAGGCGCTCCGCTTCGGGACACCATTTTCAGCTGAGCACCAAACACACACACACAACACTGCCCGAGAGAGAAGGACCCGCCCCCTTTAGTTAGCCGCTAACTAAAGGGGGCGGGTCCTTCTCTCTCGGGCAGTGTTGTGTGTGTATGAGTGTGTGTGTGTTTGGTGCTCAGCTGAAAATGGTGGCCCGAAGCCAATTTGAATACATAATGTGAACTTTAGCGAATTGTATTCAAATTGTGCTTAGAGGGAATTATTTTCACCGGACATTATGTCCGACGAGTTTTCAATTTGTCGGACTTCAACAAATTTTACCGGACAAAGACCGGTAATTACCGGTTAACGGAAACCCTGGTGTGTGTGTGTGTGCATTAGGGCTGTGTGTGTGTGTGTGTGTGGGGGGGGGGGGGTTAGGGCTGTGTGTGTGTTTGTGTGCGTGCGTTAGGGCTGTGTTTGTGTGTGTGCGTGCGTTAGGGCTGTGTGTGTACGTGTGTGTGTGTGCGCGTGCGTGCGTTAGGGCTGTGTTTGTGTGTGTGTGTGCGTTAGGGCTGTGTGTGTGTGTGTGTTTGTTAGGGCTGTGTGTGTGTGTGTGTGTGTGTGTGTGTGTGTGTGTGCATTAGGGCTGTGTGTGTGTGTGTGCGTTAGGGCTGTGTGTGTTGTGTTAAAATACCTCCAGCAGGAAGGTGAACATGTAGCTCAGGAAAGGGTGCTCCTCCTCCTCCTCATCATCGTCATCTCCCTCCTCCTCCTCCCCCCCCTCCTTCGGGGGAGACTGAAAGCTTGTGGCGAACATGGACACAAACCCGATGACGTGCTCCACCGCGGGCTCGCGCTCGTACACGATCATGGCATACTTCAGGTAGTGGATGAACTCCTGGTGGAACACCGTCTTGTCCTCCAGCTAGACAGCGTCAGGATGGTGAAAACAAAAACACATTATTTTAATTGGTTTTGTCAAGTGCAAAATAACAGCCTCCGCACACACTCCAAACTCAAAAAATGTAGTTTAGTTTCTGAAGAATGGAAGTGAAGAGTATCAATAGAGTGTTTTAATATAAATGCCTGAAGAAGAAGGTCTATGAACGAAAGCTTGCCCAATAAACTACGTTTTTTTGCACAGATTTGAGTGTTTGATGTAGGGATGCTCCGATTTATCGGCCACCGATTTAAATCGGCCGATTTCACTCCAAATGACTCGATCGGTGATCGGCAAAAATGGCCGATCGCAAAAGATCAGCCTTAAAACATGTAACGTTAGATATATAACGGAGCGATGTATTTCTACGGAAAGGCTGACTGACGCGGGGCTCATTCAATCTCCGCGTTCGTTATAGATACGCTTGCAGCAGCGGGTGGACTCCCGGTTCATTGAGTTTACGGTTAAAAGCATAACTTCTCGGGGTGTCAGCGCGGTGGTTCAGGGCTCAAAATGACCGTATACCGATGGTGAAGTTAGCAAAGGAGTATTGTGATTGTACCACCTCCATAGCCGGTGTTATTCACGGGCAAAGACGGTGCCCTTTGCGGGTTAATAACTGTAAGTTACCGTGGGTTAGGATAACAATTCAAACGTGTCCGGATAGGGGAGAGGACAGGGAATCCAAAACCATTTGAATGGTGTCGATACGACACTGCTATCACGGTCGACACAGCGCGGAGCGAATTCCCTGTTAAAACGATTCTCTCGCCCCGCTGTCAACGGGAGTTTCAACCAGCAGGCGCGGTGCTGCGAGCAGCAGCGTGTGAACTCCCGGTTCATTGAGTTTACGGTTAAAAGCATAACTTCTCGGGGTGTCAGCGTGGTGGTTAAGGGCTCAAAATGACCGTATACCGATGGTGAAGTTAGCAAAGGAGTATTGTGTTTGTACCACCTTCACAGCCGGTGTTATTCACGGGCAAAGACGGTGCATAATAGCGATTTTTTGTGTTATGCTTGTTGTAAATAAAAGTTCTATGATGCATTGAAATGACATTAAACTAAGATAATACGATGGTCTGCATAATTTTTCGAATCTTTATTAATAAGCTATTACAGAAACTGTAGTGACATTTTCCAAGAGCGAATGTGGTATTTAAAGATGGCGGTTAGCGAAGAAATCTATGAACATGGGATGACGATTTCCATTGACCAATCAACGGTGTGCAGCGTCACACGTCACACGCAGCCTGGCAAAAAGGTACCCTTCGGCCCTATGGTTCCTGCTCAGATTCAGATTCAGATAACGTTTATTGCCATTATGCATACACATATAGGAATTTGCTTCGGCATTACAGTAAGTGCGTTTATACTTTTTTCACATGTATACAAAAACAAATGCAAAAAACAGGAAAACACAGGACAGACAACAGTGCATTGGATAGTGCAACATATATAAAGTGCAGTGCAGAGTTTTTACAGTGAGTCCAGTGCATATTCAGTCCTGGGCAGACTTGGGGGCGGGGGGGAGGGGGAAGCCAGAGTCATTTATCAGCCTGGCGGCTGAGGGGAAGAAACTGAGCCTGTGGCGGGCCTTCAGTGCCTTGGGCAGCCGCAACCTTCTTCCAGAGGGAAGCAGGGTGAGG
This sequence comes from Nansenia antarctica, assembly GCF_963989245.1. Taxonomy (NCBI): domain Eukaryota; kingdom Metazoa; phylum Chordata; class Actinopteri; order Argentiniformes; family Microstomatidae; genus Nansenia; species Nansenia antarctica. Next base: position 19,727,612 of record NC_137675.1, read on the forward strand.
AGGCCGTGGCCGGGGTGGAAGGGGTCGGCCATGCTCACGATGGGTAGCTAAAGAAGCGACCCGACCCGACCCAGGCCGACAAATGGAAAAGCGCCAAAGAAGCAGGCCAGCCCGGACTGACCGGGTCAGCCCTCTAGTGGAAAAGCCCCATAACTTTCAAGGATTTCAAGGACCCGTGGGAACCCTGCCTACCTTGCTGTAGCGGGCCTTGAGGCTGGCCACCAGCTCGGCTCTGTTGGTGTGGCCCTTCTGGGCCCGCTGGAACGCCTCTTTGATCTCCAGGTCTCCGTCTGTGGTCATCTTTAACTCTCCTGGACGAACACGTTACTTTTAAAAGCGTTGTCAGCCGTACAATGGTTTTCTCTGTGTACCACATGCACAAAAGAAGAGATTTGGTGAGGCTGCATTCTCATTTTATGCAGCCAGATTGTGGAATGCACTGCCAGTTTGCATTAGGGATGCAACCTCAGCACATGTTCAAGTCAAGACTAAAAACCCATATTTTTAATATTGCCTTAAAATGACTTTAAATGACATTAATGTTAGTTGATGAATCTATATATTTGTATGTAATGTACTGACTTGATTAAATCTTATAGTCATTCTTATATTATTTTGTTATTTTGTTAAAGCACTTTGAGCTGCAACGTTTGCAGGAAAAGTGCTATACAAATAAAGGTTATTATTATTATTATTATTATTATTATTATTATTATTATTATTATTATAGTGAGATTATATCCAAAGTCCAAAGCTGTTTTCTTACCGGCTAGATCGTCTCAACAACACAGTGGTTCCGGTACTACTGTTGGCTACTACCATCTAGCTAAAGTTAGGCTGTACTGCGAAGTAGTTTAAAGCTGCATAATTTCAGTTCACGGTATTGAAATATATATCATAACATACTTCTCTCGTGCAATACAACTACAGTCCTTCGATACCTTTGTCTGGGGGTGGGGGGACACTACAGATCTGTCTCTGGGGGTGGGGGGACACTACAGATCTGTCTCTGGGGGTGGGGGGACACTACAGATCTGTCTCTGGGGGTGGGGGGGACAGTGGGACACTACAGGGACGTTCGCTAATGTGTTTACACACACGTTTGGGTGGATGCGGCGCAGGAGGTAGAGCCGGGGTCTAATGATCGCAAGGTCGGCAGTTCGAACCCCGGCTGGCCACATGTCAGGTTGTCCTTGGGCAAGACACTGAATCCCAATTTGCTCCCAATGTAATGAGCGGGCCGACGCCTTGCATGGGTCGCTTGCCGCTATTTATGGATGTGTGTGTTAATGGGTGAATAATAATACTAATAATACTAATAATAATGTATAGCAAACGTAATGTCCTGCAAACGTTGCAGCTCAAAGTCCTTTAGAGAGGGGCCATTATTGTAAAGCGCTTTGGAATAAGGTGCTGTATAAGTCAGTCCATTTACACACAAGTTTGAAGTTTCCACTGAACTAAAGCAGCAGGGACATGACATGTGATTACAGGGTATATACAGGAATCTTGAGGTTAATTTGAAAGTGACAGTTGGATCTAAGTGACAGTTGGATCTAAGTGACAGTTGGATCTAAGTGACAGTTGGATCTAAGTGACAGTTGACACTAGAACAGCCGTGTCTATGTTACCTACTCAGGGCATATACAGGAATCTGGAGATTAATTTCAATACCTTTCTAAGACTTTTTAAAGACCTTGTCAATATTTTTCCAGACCTCACCGCCACTTGGAGTTGTAACCGTTGACATCAGTGACACCTTTAACTTAACAGTTTTAGTTTGCAACAGACTAGACCACTATCATACAACACAATGTTCAGGTTCATCTTCGTTTTTTAATAAAAACGAATAAATTCACTAAACTTTTACTCAAAGTTTTTAGGACTCAAACTCTTTGGACAGAGTCTAATTCAGAAAAATACCTATGAAATTCAAGACCTCATAAAATCGTGATAAGACTTTTTAATCCTTATTAAGGGTCTTGATTTTCCCAAAATTGATTTATCAACTTTTAATACTTTTCAAGACACCGCGGATACCCTGCCTACTCTCTGTAGCCTAGCAACCCTGAGAAGCCCCTCGTAGCTAGCCCTCTAGCGCCCCCCTCCCCTCCAGGCCGCCCGGGGTACTGCGGGCGAGGCAGCTAGCCAGGGTGGCTAACCCACTACTTACCACAGGGATGTTCGCTAAAGTGTTCACACGGTCAGTTTAACGTGAAACTAAGGCCTTGTCCACACTACACCGTGCGTTTTCCCTAAAAAAAGAATCGCGTCCACACAATCACAGTTGTAAAAAAACACCATCCACACAAAACCGCGAACATTGTTTAAACCGCGCCAAAAATAACCAATAGCGTCTGGCTGTGCCCCTTGGCGAATCAGAAGTCTATAAAACAGCTACCATTTCCGGTCCTATTATTATTATTATTCAAACTTCCTAAACCTTTTGAAACATATTATGTCTGTGTACATTAAAACTGTAGTCGTCATCACAAGTTAGAAAATGATATTGGGCCCCCAAATCAGTTTACAACTTGTAATTATATTACGATGTTTCTGTCAGTAAAGGTATGCAAGCAATGCAGGGTGCGTTAGTAAATCCGCTCTGAGAGCGCCGGAGCGCACACTGGGTTCAACGTCCCGTAATTTGATTGGACAAGAGGCATTCCATGAGTGCTGATCAGATTTCCAGGGCGAATTTACGAACGCAGCCGTCATATAGCTAGTTAACAGAAGACGGAAAGAAACGTCAGATTAGATATATAAACGGGTTATTTTGATAAACTGGACACATTTTGGGAATATATATGGTTACTTTCTCGCCTGAAAACATATTAAAACTTCATAAAATGACATGTTAACACTTAGAGGCAAAAGTACAGATGTTAGCCAATGGAGGTTTAAAATGGAGGATTTAAATTGTCTTAAGTAGCCTAATGCCTAATGGCGCATATATTCTTGACGTTCAAGCCGAAAACCCCGGTTTTCCCGTATACACCTCTCCGCTGAAACCCGAGTTTCTACAAAAGTTCACCCTGGCCGGAGTTCTCAAGAAAGCACGGTTTCAAACCGGGGAGAAAAACGTCCGGTAAAAAAAAAAACGGAGTAGTGTGTACAGGGCCTAAAGCAGTAACACGACATGTATGACTAACGTAACATCGTGTATAGGTTACATATATACTTATACACACATTAAGACACATTAAGACACATTAAGACATCGTTAATAAGTAAGATAATTCTTACTTTTGTTGACGACAAAAGCAGCTGTGTTGTTTCTCCGACCGGCCGCCTCTTTTTCAAATCTCAACGGTCTCTCAGCTCAGCTCTCGCGAGAGGTCGGAATCTCGCTGAGGGGCGTGTGCGCGCGCTGCCTCCTCCTCCTCGCGGCAGGTTCACAGCGCGTTGGAATAGGTGGACATAGCTCATAACTGTTTATAGCTCATAACTGTTTATATCTCATAACTCAGCGTTTCCCAAACTGTGGGGCGCGCCCCCCTAGTGGGGCGCGGGGGTACTGCAGGGGGGGCGCAGAAATAAAAATAAAAAAACTAATAAAAAAAAAAACTGGGAATACTGCTGCCTTTTGCAACATCGTACCTGTGTGAGATAGGCTTTTCTGCTGTTGCTGCTATCAAAAGCAAATACAGGTCGAAGTTGAACATTGAGAATGAACTGAGAGTGGCAGTCTCAAAACAACAACCCCGCTTTGAGAAGATTTGCAAGGCAAAGCAAGCACACACAAGTCATTGATCGTAATTGTGATAGGAATGTGTAGAGTAAGAATAGTGATGCAGTAGAAATTAGTTAATGTTGATATGTTGAATATTTCAGTGGCACAGGATCATTTGCCAAGCACTTATGTTCCTTTTCAACCCATAATAAAATATAAAACTATAGTTGGATATATGTGTCTTGTTATTATTAGAAGAGAAAATGTAATGTTTGTACAACTTTATACAATTAATTATATCAATCTAGGTGGGGACCGGGTTAGGGGGGGCTCGAAAATATTTCCAATTACCCAAGGGGGGCCTGATTGAAAAAGTTTGGGAACCGCTGTCATAACTGTATATACCTCTATACTGATGTTTACAACACTACCTCTGTCTGCACATACTGTATATTACATAGTTACTTATCACTACCATTCTTGTTCTATGTATATTATGCCCTTTATATCACTATTTGCACTTCTGGTTAGATGCTAAACTGCATTTCGTCGTATAGTATTTGTACTCTGCGATGACAATAAAGTGTAATCTAATCTAATGATAGATCAAAAGAACATCATATCTGTCAAGTTATGTGTTGGTTTTCTGTGCTTCCCCTAACTTGAAAGGGCTTTGACCGTTTGACCAGAGTTTCACTGGGACTCCACTCTTTCTGCATCCAATGACCAGACAGCAATTATCTTTCTCCTTTTATTTTGGACTTAATTTGGTCTCTTTTTCATCAGAATTACAAGTAGTAGCAGTAGTAGTAGGTGAAAAACCTTGAAAAGGTATAAACACAAAATATAGCGGCTAAGAAACAATATGAAATAATTTACAATGCAATAAAACATTCCAAAATTATGTACCGCCCCTTTAACTACACCATGAACTGAACTTGATATCAAACACCCAACAGCAACCAATTGGCTATCAAACAAATCCAAGATATCAAACAAACAACAACACACATCCAAGTCATCTCACCGTCAGCCACTCTGGGGGGTATTCCATCAATGTCGCTAAAGGAAAATCCTGGCTTATTTTTGATAACTCTCGCGAGACCTATCAGAATATGCCTGGATATTTTTAGGAACTCTCGCGAGACTTGTCAGACTAAACCTGGATTTAACAGTTGGTTTGAGCACAGCACTGCAATAATAGGCAAATGTTCCTACCACAGTGTGTTTGTTGAACTGAATCCTCAACTGTGGAACTGCAGACTAATAGTCTAGCAGCAAGTCCTCAAAAAAGGCTTTAGTTTTCGAGATACCCCTACCCGAGGTAGAGCAAATGACAACAATTATTTTTCTTATCTTTAGGGTCTCCCATTAATGAAATTGATTGTTGTCAAATTTTATTTTGGGGGAAAATATGTTTTTTTGGTTGTTCTTTAGAGCTACCCCAATCCCTGAAAAAGAGCCAAATTAGACCAGGCCGAATATGGGGAAGGTGACAAAAAAGCCCATAACTTGAGAATGATCACTCCTTTCCTCTTCAGATTTGCTGAGGTATGAACCAGGTGGTTGTCCTACATCACCAAATAGTCAGACAACTATTTACCTAAATAAATACTGAATTATAGTCCTGTAAACTTAGCTTTAGTTTAGACGGAAATTGTACTTTTTGGTGACAGGAACATAGGACTCCATCACTTTTCTCTAATTTATCAGAAAAACAGAAATCCCTGAAAAATATATCATTACTGAATTGTCTAAGGTGCTATTGAACAATAACCAGTAGTTGTATGGAAATATCTCATACAGTTCTATTGCAAATGAGATTTCTTTAGACATAGGCCTACCTCTTCTCTGATACAGTCAAATTCCGAATGGGGGATAAGTGGCATAATAGCCTATAAGTTAAGAATGCTCACTCTGATGGTCATCATATTTGGAGAGGGAAATACCAGGTGGCTGAACTACATCACCAAATAGTCAGAATAAGAGTAACCCAATAAAATAAAGTTTATTAGTTCTAAATTGCAAGCCTCTAAAACATAGGTGTAAATAGTACAGGTTTTATTAAAACTGGAACCGTAATTCAAAGTACAGTATAGAAATAATTTTGAAGCTTGACAGTGGAACACTCTCTGCCACTCTGGTTTGAGTGACAGCTGCATGTTTCAAAACTGTGTAGCCAACTGGGCAGCAGCAGCCATAACAATCTCCATCTCAGAGGGAGAGGGGCTGTGGATTGACAGTTCTGTTCAGATTATCACCAATCTAATGACAGATAACAGGTAACACATATGTCCAACTATGATATTAATATGTTGTTGAATATGTTGATAGATTTGTGAGCTTTTAAACCATAGTGCAGGCATTCTGATCTAGGCAGAGGCTAGCAGAGCCCAGCTTACAAGGACTCAGAACCATACTGAACGTTGCTCAAGGACGAGATGATGAAGTTCATAAGAGACTATCGCCCCACTCAGATGACATACTGTCCTTCAAGGTCAAGGTTTCATATCACAGGTCATGTCGGGCCAGTTATTCAAGCACACATAACTATACGCCTACAACCAGTGATCAAGAACCACCCCAGGATCAGTAAAAGACTTAGACTGTCCAGAGACACTAGATTTGACATCCGTAGCTAGTGTTTCATTTGCAGCCAATGTTTCAATTGCAGCCAGAAAGTCACAAAGAGAGAAGGCCTGACCCCTATATGTACCGGTACAGGTGAAAGTACAAGGTCAAAGGTCCTCAACGCAGCCTCAGAGAGGTTTGATGAAATAATACATCACCGTATGCTGACCTATGAAGATCTTTTTGCCTATGATGCAAAGTATCACAGAAGTTGCCTAGGACACTATCTTTCAGAAAGGAACATTCTAGCAGCTAGAAACAAACATTTAACAGAAAAGAAGTTAAATGAACATGAAAGAGCTTTCATTGAGCTAACTGAAGAATTAACTAAGACAGTTTTTTCAAAGCATATGACTGTCACAACACTGAGTGCTGTAACTGAGAGCTATAAAGGAAAACTGAGTACAGCTACAGAACCAACAATGTATAAATCCTGGAAACTCAAAGAAAAGATGAACCAGCATTATGGGGATAAACTCATCTTCATTGAACGTCCTGGAAAATCTGATCTGATCTGTTCTGGTGCCATGACTGTTGGCCATGCAATGAGAGAAGCTTCTCTCCTCAGAGAAAACATAACAGAAGACAGGGAGACAATGCCTCCACAGAGAACAGAGACCCTCACTGACACTCAAATCCTCCACCAGGCTGCAGGTATATTGAGGAAAACTATGGAAAAGGTTGAGCATGAGCCTCAATTCTACATAAGCAGTGACAAGCTTTCCCTTCTCCAGTGCAGTGAATATGTGCCAAACACTCTGTATGATTTTGTGAACTGGTGTGTCAATGCAGGTGCATTTAAAAATGTGCAGACCTGTGATGAGGACCCAGCTCTGAAGAATAACACAAGTGTTATAACCTTTTGCCATGATCTAATTGCACAGTGCTGCAGCAGGCGTACACCTATCACACTAGGACTTGGGATTATGATCCATCATGAGTTTGGCAGCAAGGCCCTTATCAACAAGCTACACATGATGGGTCATTGTGTGTCGTATGATGAAGTGCGTCAATTTCTCACATCAGTAGCAGCAGATCAATAACAGAGAAGCAAAGGTGTTTACATTCCAAATGGACTGACAAGAACCACAGAACATGGGATAATTGATGCAGCCATTGACAACTTTGACCAGAATGAAGAGACGCTGGATGGCAAAAATACAACAGATTCCATGGCAATTGTTGTATACAGAAGAGGTGATGTTGCCACAGCACACAACCCCATCCTGAGAATCCCAGAGAGATCTCTCCATGCCCTGGACAGCTGTGATTTGGATAATGAAGAGGTTCAGAGGTAAATATTATAGACCAACTATCTGCCAGACACATGCAATACTTGATTAAAATGGCTCTGATATACTGTATGTTAATGCAATATAATCCAATATTAAAATGTAAAATGTGTAATGTGCACTGGAGGCTTCAAGTTTCACATTACACTTGTGTAAGTCAGACTAGCATGTGTCCAATATTCAAGTTACACATTATTTGTGAGGTCACACATCATAATCTAAGGAATCTGGAGTGTTGTTGTTTGTAAGGGCATTTTGTTAAAGATTGAATTATATGACAAAAGATGCCTAATGACTTGTTCTTGAATTTCAGATACATCAAGCCAGGTAGGCGATCTGAACCACCAGCAGTTCTACCACAGGTCCTCAAATCAGACAGCACAAAAGCTCAGGCAGCAGAAGGCCAAGACTTACTTTGGAAGGTGAGCCGTATCATGAAAGAAGAAGACCAGAGAATCCCAGGATGGTCTGCATTCAATGCCTATGTATCCACGTCAGACATCCCATTAACAACAGTACAATATATGCCCTTCATAAGAGCTTCACCATCAGACCTATCTACAATCTATACAGCTCTTTTGCAGCTCACACAGCTTGCTCAAGAACTGGGACAGAGGCATATACTTGTAACTGCTGACCTTGCCATCTACAGCAAAGCACAGCAAATTCTGTGGAGCAAACCTGAAGCTTTGGATGGCAAGATCACCATGAGAATTGGAGGAATGCACGTCACCATGGCCTTTCTGGCAAGCATTGGGAAGGTGTATGCAGACGGGGGCCTCTTTGACATGATAACCGAGTCTGGAGTCTATGCTGACGCAACAGCTCGGCAGATGCTTCAGGGGAAACAACTGACAAGAGGTGTGAGGAGCATCAAGGTTGTTTCAGAGGCTCTGTTCAGGCTCTTCTGGATGGCACTGGTCTCCTGGCTGAACAAAAAAGGCCAGAGTCCATTGTCTGCTGAACAAGAACACCTCCTGCGAGATGTGCAGCATGCCTTTCATGGCGACGACCAGGTCTCTGCCAGACAGTTCTTAAGTGAAGTGGAGACAGACCTTCCTGAACTGAGGAGAAGAATACAACAGTTTTCAGAGAGGGGAGTTCAACAATCAGCAACTTTTAAGTACTGGCTGAATTTCCTCAAAGGGGCTGATCTCTTACTCAGAATGCTACGATCAGAGCGTGAAGCTAACTTTGACCTTCATCTCAACTGCATGTCTGAAGCAATACCATGGTTCCGGCTGCTGGCAGGATGAAATGCAATGTGTGGTCATGGTATTTGACAGGTATGACGGCCCACAGTCAATCAAAGACCTGGAGAGGCAAAGGAGAGGTGCAAGTGATGGAAGGCCTACACATGTTATCACTGGCAACACAAATGTCCCAAACTACAGGAAGTACTTGAGGAGTAGTGGAAACAAGACTGCACTGTGCATGTTTGTGAGCAACTACATTGTCATTGCAGCCCCATAGAGACTACACTCAGATGACTCCATCATCTTGGCAGGTGGATTTGACAAAGGGGAGGAGGTGAAGAGCATCTGCACAGCAGGAGTCAGCAGTTTGACATCACTGTACAGTGATCAGGAGGAGGCAGACACAAGGATGGTGCTCCATGCCATACATCTTGCAGAGTCATATTCCCGCATCATTGTGAGGTCTGATGACACAGATGTGGAAGTACTGCTCATATACTATGCAAGCAAAGAAATGTTTGGTTCATCTCTGGTGTACATGCATACAGGCCATGGAATGAGAGAGAGCTATGTCCCCATCAACACCATATCTGAGAAGATTGGAAAAGACATGTCTAACTGTCTACCAGCATGTCATGCACTCACTGGCTGTGACACAACAAGTAGTTTGTACAGAATAGGAAAGACAACAGCATTCAACAAACTCAAGACCCATCTCAGCGAGCTCAAAGATCTGGCCCATTTTGGACTCTCTGCCAGCTTGGAAGAGTCTTTGCCAGTCGCAAGAGAATTTGCGCTACTCCTATATGGAAAAAAGAAAATGGAAAATGGATTGATTGGGTTACTCTTATTCTGACTATTTGGTGATGTAGTTCAGCCACCTGGTATTTCCCTCTCCAAATATAATGACCATCAGAGTGAGCATTCTTAACTTATAGGCTATTATGCCACTTATCCCCTATTCGGAATTTGACTGTATCAGAGAAGAGGTAGGCCTATGTCTAAAGAAATCTCATTTGCAATAGAACTGTATGAGATATTTCCATACAACTACTGGTTATTGTTCAATAGCACCCTAGACAATTCAGTAATGATATATTTTTCAGGGATTTCTGTTTTTCTGATAAATGAGAGAAAAGTGATGGAGTCCTATGTTCCTGTCACCAAAAAGTACAATTTCCGTCTAAACTAAAGCTAAGTTTACAGGACTATAATTCAGTATTTATTTAGGTAAATAGTTGTCTGACTATTTGGTGATGTAGGACAACCACCTGGTTCATACCTCAGCAAATCTGAAGAGGAAAGGAGTGATCATTCTCCTTCATAGCAAAAATCAGGTCGTTTTGTATTTTGCCTGACGTCCCAGTAAACACTTTGTTTGTGGACAGGTGGTAATGTAAATCTGGGTTGTTTTCAGCCAGAAAAGAAAGAAGCTCAACGTAGTATCCTCTGTTTGTGGACTCGGTGCTTTCATCGTGTCCCCTAAATGAAAGTTATTGTTTACCCAAAAACAGGACACAATCGATCAGTATTATCGATCAGTCAACGAAAGCTTTCGTTGTGGCGCTCGTTTCCCTGCGCACTTTCAAAAGTTTCACATCTACCGGCATAGTTACGCATCTCAATAGTGAATATCAATAGTGCGTATCAATAGTGCGTATCAATAGTGCGTATCAATAGTGCGTATGCAATCAAAAGACGTGCTGGGTGCTGACATCATTGAGCCTTACAGCAGGCGCCGTTGTTGCTTTTGCTCGCATCTACGTAGGTTTACTAGGTACGCCACAGGTTTTCTCGTTCCAACGTTAAGTTACAGGTCGAATTCGCGGCACCGTTTATTGTGCAGGCAGGCAGATTTTGGAGCCCCCTAGCAACACATTTTGATTGGATAAAAGCTCTAACATAAAGGCCAGCCCTCCAAATCTCAATCGGAGACTGGAAGCAGCGCAACCAAGAGGAAAGCTATGAAATGAAGAGAATAGACTATGGGGAATCATTAATACATATTTGTGGAAAAAATATATTAAAATAAAATGTATATTCTGATGATGTTTAGGCCAGCAGAGAAGGCCTTGCTGGCCCTGACGGCACACCACTGGATAAAGGACACACTGACCCAGTCATGAGGGAATGGGTTTGAAGATCAAATGACTGGCCAATTAGTGCTTTAGAACGCACATAGAATTAACTGTATAAAAATGTCTGTACATCCTGAAAACATAACTGTGTGCATATGCTTACCTGTTTCTTAAATACATAGCTGTGTGTGCATATGTGATTAACGAGCCCCAGACAGGGGGTGTGACCGCAGAGGGACACAGAGGGAGGCCAGAAGAAGAAGATAACACACAGTACACTCTCGCACCCACACAGAGAGGAGTTGAAGGCCACATAACTAACTAAAACACTTGCTCACAGCTGCAACAGATTTTATGCTGACAATTAAAAACCTACCAGATAGCAGAGGTAGTGGTGGTCTAGTGGATAGTGAGTTGGACTTGGGATCGGAAGGTTGTGAGTTCAAATCCCGCCTGAAGCCACACCACTACTAGTGTGCCCTTGGGTAAGGCACTTAGCCCTCAGTTACTCCAGGGGGAATGTCCCTGTAATTCGTAATTGTAAGTCGCTTTGGATAAAAGCGTCTGCTAAATTATAAAATTATAAATGTTAAATCAAATGTATAACGTCTATGTACCAAGGCTAAACGGGGCTCTTGTCCGGTGAAGCTTCTGCAGTTAACCAGCTGATACTGGCCTGCGGAGGTGAAGCTAGATAGGACCCCTTTCCATGGAATGAAATGCTATTGTTTGCTGATGCTATTGTTTGCTGATGTGCTCGAATAAATATTCTCTTAAAGAACAGTTCAGTAGTGGTGCCGAATATATGATTGGATCATTTTATCTTAGAAGTTATATCAAGGACGTCTCGTTGAGATTAAACGAACTCGCTTGTAAGTGACGACTCAATTAAATAAATTCTGGAGAAGTTGATCGCCTTACAAAATTGGTGACCCCGACGTGATCTTCAACGGGATGCAAGGAGGAGTGGGCGAGGCTGGGTTCGGACTGAGCACTTCCACGGTACCAAGACAAAAGAGGTGAGCAGAGCCATTTAATGAAATCTGCTTAGGTAGACAATAGTGTTTTAGGTGGAAGTGCTGGGCCTGAATCGTGTGTCAAACCCATTCTGATCTGTGTCTGTGAAGATCCGTCACAAAGTAAGGATAATAATTAATTAAATTGACATTCTATACATTATTGAACACCACTGTCTGATATAAGCACATCTTGTATTAACGTGTAATAGACCCGCCGAGGTCTAAGGAAGGGACAGTAGCTAAGTCCTGGATATAAAGGGGTAACCAGACCTCAGGAAAGGACACTATAGTCCTGGATATTAAGGAAAGGACATCGTTCTGGATACTAAGGAAAGGACACTATAGTCCTGGATATTAAGGGGTAACCAGCCCTCAGGAAGGGACACTATAGTCCTGGATATTAAGGGGTAACCAGCCCTCAGGAAGGGACACTATAGTCCTGGATATTAAGGGGTAACCAGCCCTCAGGAAGGGACACTATAGTCCTGGATATTAAGGGGTAACCAGCCCCCAGGAAGGGACGGTGTCCCGGAGGTTGAAATACCTTGCAACCAAGTGAGAAGTGTAGGTCATTGCGAGTAGGGTAGCGTCCACGGCAGGACTGCAGTCCGGTGGAGGTCCTATATTGGCGTGCCTCCTCTCACAACGGGCGCTAAAACAATTGTGACGTTAGGATTATAAGGTTCTATCTTCATTTTAGTCAAAATTGAGTTTTTTGCATAATCTGATCCATTAGGTGTTTATTAATGTGTGGTGTTATTTTTAAAATGTTGACATTTTGAGTTAGTAATTCATAAAATACAAAGGTTCCATCTCACAAAACATAATGGAATGTAAAAACTTTGACGCTCAATATCTCTGAACTACCCTAAACGGAGATAGAACCTTATAATTCTAAACTCACGCAATATGTTGCGTAATATTGTGTGTAAATAATAGTTGGAATTGTTATTATTATTGTAATTATTACTATTAAAAGGGATAGTTGAGTAAAGCGCCCTGGAGCAACTGGTCTAGGCTGAGTGCTCCCTGGCTTGGTATCACTCAAATATCACTTGCAAACTTTATAAAATATGTTATGCCTCGTTCAAGGTGTTTAAATAAGTGTTGTGCTGCGGGTGTGGTCCACCATTGAAGCGCAGACAGCAGGAGAAAAAGCTCACTAGGAGTGTCTCTGTTGATACGTGGTGATTTGTGTCTCGCCGTCTATGTAGTAGTATTTTTGGTGTGTTTGATTAAATTGTGTTTTTTGTTTAGTTGTTCAGGTTGTTTAGCATTGATTGGCAATTATAATATTGTTGGAATTGACCCCATATGGTTTGGAGTTAAGAATCTCATCTCAGACTGTGATGTGTGTAACAAACACAACCCGTTAAAACAGTACTTAAATGTACACATATCCGATGCCTCCCTGTCCATTCCAAGAGATATGTATTGACTTCACGGACATGGGAGTGATTGATAGATTTTCAAGGTGGCCTGAAGCATATCCGTGTAAACGGGAGGATGCTGCAGTCTGTAATAAAGTGCCTCTTAAAGGAATTCATACCACGGTTTAGTTTCCCTACAATAATACACTCTGATAATGGGTCACAATTTTTTAAATGTTTCCATATGGCTGCAATTAAGACAGCAATGGGGATAAAGCATCGATTTGGTTCAGTCTACCACCCCCAGTAGTCACAGGGGCTGGTTGAGAGGGCTAACCAATCTATTAAAAGAAAGCTTGCCGACAGGCATGATACAGAGACAGAGGGAGGTGGCTTGGACCTCCTCTCCATGGAAATAAATGTATGTACAGGTTATGTCAAAACTCTAACTAATCTCAATCGAGTTTTCTCTTCACAGGAACTGAATGCTGCGGAGAAAGCAGACAACGGCGCAAAACAGACTCCTATTTTAGACCCAGGCGACGTGGTGGACAGGACCGTGGGAGGTATATTGACCACCTCACACGCTGTCAAAGTCGAAGGTAAACCGGGTGCAGAGTGGCCTCTCCTGTCACACTGTAACAAAGCAGACCCACCACATGTATACAATTTTCAAATTCCTGGCGACTCTGTCAGCATGCACTTAGCCTCAAATAATGTGGAAAGTAACACAACAAGTGTATTAATCCATGATATTAGCGATCACCTGCCTGTCTTTTCATTTTATGAATGTAATTATAGAAAGAAGAGGGAGTTAAAGGAAATGACATACAAGAGAATAAGAACTGAGGAATCCATATCTGCTTTTAGAAATGAGTTATTAAAATGGAATTGGAAGAGTATATATGAAGAATCAGATGTGGACAAAGCGTATGGGTTATTCCTAGAAACATTTAAAGTTCTATATGAAAAAAAACTGCCCACTAAAACAATGTAGCAATAAGAATAAATATTCTGAAAATCTGTGGATGTCCAAGGACATTCAAAATGCATACAAGAAAAAATAATACTCTATACAGGGTATTTATAAAGCATAAAACAAAGGAGGCAGGGGTTAAATATAAGAAATACAAAAACAAACTAATTAGTATTATGAGAATATGTAAGAAGGATTAGTATAACAAATTATTAGATGAGAATAAAAAATAATGTTAAAGGAACAAAGTGGAACATTTTACAGACAATTACAGGAAAATTAGCCTTATAAATTAGGTGGTGGATGGATTTAATAATTTAAAAAAAGTATATATATATATATATATGTTGTTAATGTGGGGCCAAAACTAGCTAAAGAAATAAACGGCACTAGAAAGAGATTTGCTGAGGAGGACTGTGGAGAGAGAATCACTGACTCAATATCTTTGGGAACTATAGGAAAAAATAAAAAATATTTTACTGATATACTGATATGGTAAACAAATGTATGAACAAAACTTCAACAGATAAACACCTCTTCACCAATTACAGACCGGTATCCTTATTATAACAGTTAGGGTTACAGTGGAAACAGTGGACCTGTCTCTCAGAGGACGGCCACCCCTCCATTACAGCGGCTGGTGATCATGTTGCCGATCTCAGTCCAGGTGTCCAGGTGGGGGTCATAGATCTCCACTGAGTCCACTAAGTCTCTGTTGGTGGCCCGCCCCCCAACAGCGTAGAGCAGACCATTTACGGCTGATACGGACACCCCCGCCCGCGCCACCGCCATAGGTGCCACCTCCACCCACTTCTCCTGTGGAAGGAAAGACACATTATGGTTAAAAGACACACAGTCACAGTCTTTGTACTAGTCAATAATACATGCTCATCTATTGCGATTCATAGAAAAAAACCATCTTTGACATAAATATCTCAGCTCTCTAACCTTTTAGTCTATCTTTTAGTCAATTGGGTAGACTCTGCGGCTTTATCTAAGTATACAGGCACCACCCTCCCCCTATAGGCGACCATCATTTAGCATGGACCAAGTCAGTTAACATGTATTTTGTGAAGTATCCCCTTCATGTTATTGTTCAGTCAAAGGTCAATGTCCAATACACTAACTAATTGTACTAATTGTGAAGCCTTCTGTGTGACAGCAGAGACAGACACCAGACAAGAGACAGGCTCCAACCTCCTCAGGACAGTACTTCTCCACCGTCTCCAGGGCGCCCAACGCGTTCCAGCCTCCCACGGCGTAGATGCAGTTGTTGAGGCAGGCCACGCCCACGTGGGCCCGTCGTGTAACCATGACAGGCAGGGCGCTCCAGCGGTGGGAGATGGGGTCGTACATCTCGGCCGAGCGCAGCCCTATCCACTCGTCACCGATACCCCCGATCACGTAGATTAACCCTGCAGAGCGATCAAAGGACACACAGATCTAGTTGGTTCAGAGGACCTTCCTAACAATAACATTACAATAACATTACGAGTGTTCATTAAGATCAAAGGGTAAATATGGTGTGAATATGGTATTACATTTTGCTTGTACATGTACTATATATATACATTTCTTCCTATTCTTCTTATTTTATTTGTTTTTAATTATCACTGAATAAGCATGCTAGTCTCTAAATCATAGGTTCCTTAGTGATCTCTGGGAGAGCCTAACCCTGTAACTCGCAGCAGCCAAAATAGTATCGTGGAACCGCCATGTTTCCGATGATCTCCCACTTGTTCTCTGCCGGGTCGTAGCGCTCCATCGTTTTCCCAATCTCCGATCCGTTCCAACCACCTGCAAGAGCACAGTAGTGAGGTCACATGATACTCTATTCACATCTACTTCCATGTACTGCATGTCCCAAGTGACAGGCTGGTGTTTACCTAGTGCGTAGAGCGCCCCGTGACAGGGGCAGACGCCAACTCCACAGCGTGGGAAATTCAAAGAGGCTACTGCCGCCCACTGCTTGGTCACTGGGTCATATCTCTCTGTGCAGTCGAATATCATGGAGTCCTTCTCGCCTGGGAAATAGCAAATGGAAAGCACAATTATATTATGTCAAATGGAAATTCCACTGTGAAATATCGACATGTCAAACATGTATGCATACAGTATGACTGTGATTGCATTATGGCACTTGTACATCGTTTTTGTTTTTACTCATGAACTTGAGGGACCACCATCTGTTGATTTCTACACTGTGTATAACGAAGTTGTTCTACTTCTACCTCTCACAGACAGACAGACAGATAGACAGACAGACAGACAGACAGACAGACTGAGTGCACTGTCTCACCTCCAACCACGTAGACCATGCCCTCCAGCACGGCCACACCCAGCCCACTGCGGGCCTGGTGCAGGGAAGACACAGTGGTCCAGTATTGACTGAAGGAGTCAAAGCGCTCCACACAGCTGAGGGCTCTGCTCTCACTCCAACGGCCGCTCTGCAGCAGAGTGAAGCCTCCTGAGAGGGCGAAACCAGACGTGACGTGAGAGTGTTTTTACTACGCAAACGTAGGGAGATGAGGGCTGTATTGAAACTTGATAATCAAATGATTTTACAGGAACAACAAAGAGGTCTCCTCGCCACTTTTTTTGGTAAACAGCTGAGGGATGGGGCTGGAGAAATTTAACACATCTCAAATTAATAGACTGAGCTATGTATGCTTGGGCTCAAGAATTAATGGCTACAAATCATTAATTTAAATGTCCAAAAATGTATATACCAATCCCAGACTGCCCCTTTAAAGTTTACCACAGAGGCTTACCTATGGCATAAAGATATTTCCTGGCTTTTCTTCTGGGCCTCATCCTAGCAGGCTGTAACAGACTGTACATCTTATTCTCCTTGGGAGACTTGGTCACCTCTGTGTATTCCCTCAGCTGAGTCCGCAGTGCCACCTGCAGGCTGAAGTCAGAAATGCCTGCAAGGAGAAATTAAATGACTAGTCGGTCAGTTTATGCATGGAATCATCCAGTGCTGTCAAGTCGTGAGTCGTCAAGGTGAGCTCCAGGCTTCTCTGTGTACTGCCTCTGAACTGTACTGTGGGTCTCAACTACCTTCGATGTACTTGAAGAGTCTCTGTGGGGAGAGCAGAGGGAAGCGTACAGGATCCAGCACCTCCACCACATGCTTCTCCCTCTTGGCCACGTCCTGCAGCAGCCAGTCCATGGCTGCCGTGAACACCTGGTACTCGTCCTCAATCCTCAGCTCCTCGCTGCGCAACAGCTTCACCAGTTGGTCCTTCGACAGGCCCCAGAACTCATCAGACACACACACCTAGACAGACAGAGTTTCTTTGAGTTTCTTCTTTGAGTTTTTATGTGTTGGCTTGAACGTTTTTTTTTACTGATTTAAAGATGGGATATTCGTTTCTGTCATAGCTACATACAAAGTAGATTAAAATGAGTGGTAAGGAGAGAGATCCTGCCTTGGAGAAGTCATTTAGGAACTTAAATATTAAAATTATAGAAAAGGAAGATAAAGGGATGAGGGATGAGGAAGGAAAGAGAATGTTGCACCTGCAGGAAGTGGACATGGATGTAGTTCTCAGTGAACTCCAGCATGTCCAGACAGGCGATCTGCTCCAGGAACTGGTAGACACCAACGCAGTTAGATGGGTCCATGTGGCCCTTGAGGAACTCTCCACAGATGGACACCACCTCACTCAGCTGCAGCATGTCTGCTGCCACCATCAGCTCCTGCATGTTCTCCACTGTCACGTTGATCATACCTGGGGGGGGTGGGGGGGGGCAAGCAGCTCAGGCTTCATTCAGAGAGATGCACACAAACAAAGAAGCTATCCTATCATCAATCAAAATAAGCATCACCTAGGCTATATAACATGGTGGTGCAATTCATGTGTATTAGCTTTCTGAACATTGGCTGTTGACTGAGAATAATAGCTAAAGAAAGGACCTTAAATACATAAACACACTAGTGTAATGAATGAACTAATGTCCTATGCATGAATGATACCAACAATATATCTTTCTCTCTAATCGTTGTGTAGATACTGTCTGTGGATGGAGAGCATGTATCCTGTCAGGACCTGTGTAGACAAACTCCAGCAGGACCTCGAAGACTTCGGCCTCCACTCCCAGGATCTGGACCTCCTCCTTGTCAGCCTCACTCATCCCCCAGGAGAAGAGGGCAGAGAAGTAGGGGCTGCTGGCAGCCAGGACCAACCTGTGCACACTGAAGACCCGTCCACCCACCCTCAACCTCACGTCACAGAAATCTGTGCGGAGCCTCATCTTGTTCATTTGGGCCAGTATGAGTCGAGCATAGCGGTCAGAGGCATAGAGAGCCTCCTCAGGGCTGGTCAGAGTCCCCACAGCAGCAGCGGTGTCACCATGGCTGCTACTCCAAGAGATGGAGGTAGAGGCAGGTGGGGAACGAGGTGGACCCATTAAGGACATGGTGACTCAGTCACAGAGACAGGGGCTGTGGTGTGTCCACCCGCCTACAGCTTCATGGCACAAGATTCTCTAAGCAGACACGTCATCTGACTCTAGGGCGAAAAAGGATGACACACATGACTGTGACTGACACACTTTCAAAAGTCACATTAAATTATTCATAGTTCATTAAGTCATAGTAATACATGGAGCAAAGATGTGGTGCTATTGTTTAATCGTGACTTCAGCTTGAGTGTTTGTATATACAAGACATTGTGAGGGATATGTGCTTGTCCCTATTGAGTGCCATTGATGCATTATGTAGAGACTGTTAACTGTTTTCTCAACAGATCCATTTGTGTCATTATAGTCTTTATTTTTGTACACATCATCATCTGATCTGGTTCAAACTTGCACATGACACATTTCCTTAAGCAAATTTCACCAAAACAAAATAAAGTAGCAATGCGTAATAACATAATTTCCACAATAGTTCAGCCTAAATCCATAGTTTTAGTCTAGCTGCAGAATAACAGACTTGTATATTTAGGTGGGCTAAAATCAGACATATTGTGCTGTAGCTAAATAAGTATAATAACATGAGAACATGTTATCTTTACAAGATGTGCAGCAGCATCAGTTGTTTAGGTGTCGTGAGCTTCAGCAATGTTTTGCTATAGCCCACACTGGATAGAGGTTCACCCTCTCCCAAGCCCCCCCTCTCTTGCGCGCGTGCCCTGCACACATGCACGCACACATGCACACATACACACGCACACACACACACACACACACGCGCAGGCGCACACACACACACACGCAAACACACACACACACACACACACACACACACACACAACACACACACACACACACACACACACACACACACACACACACACACACACACACACACACACACACACACACTAAGCTGCTTGCTTAGTATTGTGTCAGCCTGACATTATGTTCGTCAGATTTCTTACAAATTGTTTGGCAACATTATCTTGAGGGGTTCACTGAAATCTAAACGTTGGGTGATTCTCCGCCTAGTCCCGCATCCAGCTCCGCCCCCACCGTTCTCCTCAGCCAACCACAGCTAGCTGTTAGCATCGTCACACCCCAAACTAAATTTAACATCGTTTCACCAATAATAGTCTGTCAGAACACACCCACATGTCCCCAGCGAGCTGTAGTTGATCACCAGGTATGTTTTATTCATGTGGGGAGAATCATTCATATAAGAAAAACGATAGGAAAATCTCTCTTACCTTTCTCGACCGCTTAAAAAATCCGGAAACTGGTGAAACTTGCTGTGCGCGTGAACACATCCCCATGGAAACCAACTGCCAGTTAGGTTGTATTGATCTGTCATTGGTCAACATTAAACCACAGTTAGGTTGTATTGATCTGTCATTGGTCAACATTAAACCACAGTTAGGTTGTATTGATCTGTCATTGGTCAACATTAAACCACAGTTAGGTTGTATTGATTGAATAATAATAATAATGATAATAACTTTTATTTGTATTGCACTTTTTATTGCAAACGTTGCAGCTCAAAGTGCTCCAATCATTATATAATCATAATTTACTTATTTTGTCATTCAAAGGCAAAGGTTGATTCAATATAAGATGTCCTCTACTGCCATCTATAGGACATTTTATATAATGGCAATGAACAGGTGAATAAGTCACTGGTAAAACTATCACTGTAAAAACCCATCAGAGACAGAAAGCATAGGATATTCAATTTGATATATCAAGATTGAGATGTTGAGAGACCTTTGCTGTGTCATTTAAGAGACTGAGACCCTTATTTAATACTCATCTAACCCATCATCATCACTTTCTCTGTGAAAACACCAACCAAGGAGCAGTTAAGACAGGGGAGCATCAACAGCTGTTTCTCTCCTTCTGAACCAGGACATATAGAGAGGAGGAGAGGAAGGCTCTGTGGTCCAGAGGAGGGAAAGGTGGTCCTAGGCGCGGGTCTGGGGTCAGTCATGTGTGTTTCCCTGGGATGCTTCAGTAAGGTTCAGTGTTGTCTAACAATCCAGAATCAGGAAGATGTTTTAAATGGGTTTAGTTTTCATACAAAGTGTCAGTTTGTACTGAAGCCCTGAAGGGTGAAACAAAACAACAACAAAAAGTGTAGCTATAAAAACAGTATTTATTCACAATCACCCGAATATAGTAGAGCAAATGAAAATAAGATTCTTCTTCTTTTTTAAATAATCAAAATCACACCTTTCATGGATCTGTTTATAAATCATAATTATTATTATGTATCATTTTCAACGTATGCATAATTCACTATCAGATCTGGGCATGAGCACATTCTATACATGAGACCCCTGATCTGGGAACAGCACCACTGGCTGAGGGTGAGATACTAAACACAACAGCCTGTATTAACAACTGGTCTGGGTACAGCATTACTGACATGCAACACAACAGCCTGTATTAACAACTGGTCTGGGTACAGCATTACTGGCATGCAACACAACACCCTGTATTGACAACTGGTCTGGGTACAGCATTACTGACACTCAACACAAAACACTTGATTATATCTTTAAAGACCAAATCACTGGTTAGTTGTTCATAAAGCATCACTCTTATGGGAACCTCTACTCCAGCTCACACTGGACCCTCTATAAATATAAAACCCAGGAGAGTCATTGTGTCAGAGGAGACGCTGTAGAAGGACAGACTACCTGCCCTGTGATCCAGGTACACTCCTACTCTGGAGGACTGAGGGCCTGATACTGCAGTGTCAACATTATTGTGTATGAATCTATAACCATCACTCTGGCAGCGTAAACTCCAGGACTTGTCATTATATCCAAATCCAGAGTAACGACCTGACCTGTTTATGTCTTTATATGACACTGCTGTTTCAACCACCTCACCTCTCCTCTCAACCTCCCAGTAACAGTGTCCTGACAGACCCTCTCTACACAGCACCTGAGCACAGTTAGTGAATCTCTCTGGATGATGAGGATATGACTGGGCATTTCCCCCTGTCACCTTCCTGTTCCCCTCAGACAGAGAGAGGCGTCTGTTTGCTGTGTTTGGGTCCAGTGTGAGCCAACAGGAATCTGGGAGAAGAGCAGAGCAGAGACCAGATCAGAGAAATAAAGAGAGTCAGATATGTAGGCTGTCTTTGATGAGTCTCTCCCTCTCCTAGAGCTCTCTAGTTCTATCTCAGGGTGTGTGGAGAGGATCAACGGAGAGAGAATGTTCGCTACTTCAGGATAAAGAGACTCACATTTTAAGGACTGGGCTCTGGTCTTGGGCTCTGGTGGCAGGAAAACATCCACTCTATTCACTACAAACACATTCACAGAGAGAGATAGAACATTCTGATTATATCATATGCGACAGCAGCTGGTGAAAGCGGGAAAGAGTTGGCAACCGACCAAATGTTCAGACTTTTATTCTGAAAATAAAAAAATAAAATCAATGACACACTCGATAGTCAAGCCAAAATATTGCAATGCAATGGATTCGGTGAGTAACCCCTACTACTACCTAGTTTTTTTTTCCAGGTCATGTGGAAAAAAATCGTTTATTTGTTATTTACACATTCAACTGTGTACATTGTGCATTTAGATGATCTGCACATGTGGAGCAGCCAACATACAGGTTAAATAGAAAAGACAGTGGGTGAAACACTATTCAGTCATAGAAGACGTCATCTTGAAGGGACACTATCAATTTTCAAGAAAAAATATCTTCCTCGAACATGAAAAATAAATGCGTTGGTGCCTTTGACATGAAAGGCTCAGAGTTCAAAGACAGTTAAAAAGAGAGCACAGGAAATTGAAGAGAGATGATCCTTGTATCAGTCCTGTCATCCATCCCCTCTCAGTGGCCTTGCTTGATGACGATATCAGACATGTCATCCACATCTCCAGGTCCAGCATCACAGTGAGCAGGAGGAGCAGCTTGGAGTCCTGTCTTCTTTTGTTGTTTCTTTCTTCGGGAACGTGTCTTCTTTTCTTTCTTTTCCACCAATTCAGCCAACAGAGTATTTTTCATAAGAACAGGCCTTGGGGTGAAGGTCTGTCTGCACTGGGGGCAGCTGTAGACCCCCTTCTGATCATCCTGGTCCCAGCAGCCCTTAATACAAGTAAGTAAGTAATAATGTAAAACAAGATGGCTGCGTGCTTAGTCGCTGCGGCTGGAGTGGCTTCAAAACTGGTGTTCTTTAGTGATTTTAAGTGCATTTGTATGTACATTTTTATTTTAGTACTTATAGGGAACGGTTGTGTAAATAGTACCTACAGCAGGCACGACTTACTAGAAGTTGGCACGCAAAACGAGAAGACAGTTACAGCGGAGTTCCTGAAGCAACAAAGGATTTATCACGAGATCGCCCGTTTACCGGGAGAACCTTGGTACTCAGTCCCTTCCCTGAGGCGCAAACGCCGGCGGAAGGACCGCAAGCAACGACGGGGATGCAGAGCAGGCCTGCTAGCTAGGCTAAGGAGGAGCCCAGACAAACCTGCTTTGCCGAGTATTTTCCTATCCAACGTCAGGTCCCTGACGAATAAGATGGATGAACTGAGACTACAAGTTGCCAAAAATAACATCGTGGGAGATAGCTGTGTGATTATTCTTACTGAAACCTGGCTAAATGACACTATCGTGGACTCCGCGATTAGCTTGGAGGGCCGCACTCTACATCGCGCTGACCGCACGCAGCTCAGCGGCAAGTCCCGCGGAGGTGGGATCATAATATCAACGAAGGATAGCTGGTGCTTAAACACGAAAACTGTAAGTAGCCACTGTTCCCCAGACCTGGAATACTTGACTGTTAAATGCCGACCCACATACCTCCCGAGGGAGTTCAACGCAGTGTACATTACATGTGTTTACATTGCGCCTAGCGCGGATGGTAGCCTAGCATTGGCGCGGCTATATGACGTCATCAGTGGTCAACAAAGCACAGACCCACAGGCAATTCACATTATAGCAGGAGATTTCAATCATGTCGACCTGAAGGCAGTACTACCCAAGTTCTATCAGCATGTGAAATGTGCAACAAGAGGAGAAAAAACACTGGACAAGGTATACACCAACATCAAACGTGCTTACAAGGCTAGTCCGCTAGCTCATCTAGGCATGTCTGACCATGTGTCAATCCTCCTGATCCCAGCATACACTACCATGGGGAAAAGTGCTCCCATCACCACTAAGACTGTCAGAACCTGGCCAGAAGGGTCCGCTCCACTGCAGATCTGCCTAAATGACACCCCATGGCAGGAATATGAGCATGAGGACCTGGAACAGTACACGTCGTCGGTTCTGAACCACATAGTGAACTGCACCAACTCAGTCACCGTGGACAAACGGGTCCGGGTCTACCCCAACACGAAGCCATGGATGACTGGGAAGGTCCAAAAACTGATCAACGAGTGGGACAACGCCTTCTTCGCAGGGAAGAGCACACCGCTGTACAGCACCACCAGGGCTAACCTAAAGCGCGGAATCAAAGCGGCCAAGGCAGACCACAGAGAGAAGATTGAGGAATGCCTCCTGAGCAACGACTCCAGGCGGATGTGGCAGGGGGTTCAGCAGATGACAAACTTCAGAGCCAACAGGCTCACAGCCGCAGAGGACGACCCCCTGCTGGCGGGAAAGCTGAACACCTTCTTTTCACCAACATCTTCAACCAGTCCCTGTCCCAGGCCACCATCCCACCCTGCCTGAAAACCTCAACTATCATCCCAGTCCCGAAGAAAAGCACGGTGAGCTGCCTAAACGACTACCGCCCGGTGGCACTCACACCAATCATCATGAAGTGCTTCGAGAAACTAGTCCGGGCCCACATACTCACACGCCTCCCGCCCAACCTGGATCCATACCAGTTCGCCTACAGAGCCCACAGGTCCACAGAGGACGCCATCGCGACGACTCTCCACGCCACTCTATCCCACCTGGAGAGGGGAAACAGCTACGCGAGACTGCTCTTTGTGGACTTCAGCTCCGCCTTCAACACCATCCTTCCAGACAGGCTAGTGACCAAACTACTAGACCTGGGTCTATCACACTCTATATGTGCATGGATCAAGGACTTCCTGACCGACCGCCCCCAGAGGGTGCGGGTGGGCCCCCACACCTCCACAGCCCTCAGACTCAGCACTGGGTCCCCCCAGGGCTGCTTGCTAAGCCCCATCCTCTACACCTACGACTTCACCCCCGTCCACCCCAGCAACTCCATCGTAAAGTTTGCAGACGACACCACCGTGGTGGGATGCATCTCGGGGGGGGACGAGGCGGCGTACAGGGATGAGGTAGAGCAACTGAGCAAGCTGTGCAAGGTTAACAACCTGCTGCTGAACAAGTCAAAGACCCAGGAAATCATCGTAGACTTCAGGAGGAAAAAGTCCGAGATCCAGCCCCTGCTCATCGACGGAGAGAGCGTGGAGAGAGTCTCAACCCTCCGATTCCTGGGGATGCACATGCGGGATGACCTGACCTGGAAGGACAACACAAAAGCCACCATCAAGAAGGCACAACAGCGGCTATACACCCTGAGAGTCCTCAGGAAGGAACACAGCAAGCAGGAGATACTGGTGACCTTCTACCGCGGCGCAGTGGAGAGCATCCTCACCTACGGCATCTGCAACTGGTTCTCCAGCTGCACAACAGCGGAGAGAAATGCGCTACAGAGAGTCGTGAGAACAGCACAGAAGATCACCGGCGCCCCCCTCCCCTCTCTGGAAGAGCTGTACAACACACGCTGTCTCAGGAAGGCCTCCAAGATCTCCAGGGACCCGACCCACCCTGGGTACGAACACTTTACCAGGCTGCCCTCGAAAAGGCGGTTCAGGACCTTGGCCGCAAGGACAAACAGACTGAAGAACAGCTTCTACCACAGGGCCGTCCAGGCACTGAACACAGCAAAGACCTAGGTTCTGGGCCCTGGACAGTCTGGACGGATTGATGGCAGCTGCTGGACTGAAAAAATCAGGTGTAGTGCTGAGGCACAAATATGTACATTTCAAGCCTGCAAACTGCGACACTTTAAATAAATGTGAAATAACACTATTGTGCAATATGACAACCCTAGTCGTCTATCTGTACAGTATAGTATAGTGGATAGTGTACATAGCCTTTATTTATGTAAACCAGCTCCTTCCCTTCTTGTGATTTTTTTAAAAGTGTTTTCTTTTCTTTTCTTTTTTCTTTCCTAACACCAGGGGAGCCACCCCTCCTAAATTTCGTTGTTTGGTACCTGTACTGTAGCAATGACAATAAAGACCATTCATTCATTCATTCATTCATTCATACAGCCCATACAGTAGTTGTGTCCACAGGGAATAGTCACCGGATCCTTCAGTAGATCCAGACAGATTGGACAACTCATTGCGTCCGTGCTGTCTGCCATGTTGCTGCACACACTAGACTGATCAGCAGAGAAAGACCAAAGTTAATTCGTGTCTCTGGAAGTGTTTGTGCACGTGGGTTGGAACACTTCCTGGTTAGCTGTAGGGGGCGTGGTGTTGGACAGAGGCCGGGGAGAGCGTGGCTGTTTGTGCCCAGACAACATTCCACACCCCTGACAGTTAAAAACACGTGTGGTCTGTGTGATGATGGTTAAAAGCTATATGCCCACGTTGACTTTCTTTCTCTCGTTGACACCGAGATTCTGAGAGAGACCTGTGTACGAGGTGTCACTACCTTGGCTGAACAGTAAGAAACTGGTCCCAGACAGTGGTGGCCATCCAATCACCGGTTCAGCAGAGCATTATGCTCTCTATGACAGATTCCATGAAGATAACACAAAGGATGACCGTGATGCTCTTCGGAAGCTTCGCCTGGTCCCGCAGCTTGCTGGAAAAATAAACAGTCAAGTAGCAGAACAGTTGTTTTCAAGGATGAAAAAAACCAACTACTTCCTAAACATGAGTTTACCATCAACCCATCTATTCCTCATGAGGAATATCATCCACCACGATAACATGAACAAAAACAAACGACGACTGGATGACCTCAAAAAGGCTTTTGGAACAAAGGATATAGCAATGAACATCCACAGCCAGGCAGTATTGGGTAACTTTCCAAATTTAGTTTTGCTATGCAATTATATCAAAATGCAACACATTAATTACAGTATTGTTGAAATATTTATTTTATTTTTAGGAAACCCAGTATTGTCAGACACATCTGCCACTGCTCCAATGGACACTGATGAACCACTTGGTGAGTAATGGGGTGGAGGTGGGGGTGTTCTTGTCCTGTCATCTTGTTTTTTTTCTGTATGGCTAGAGGCTCACAGCATATCAGGATCAGGAATTTCTTGGAATTCATGATTTAGATTTTTCAAACATGCCTTAACATGAATGACTGGAAATCTCCATTATATTTTTTAGTGGCAGCAGTGCCCCCAACAGCAGCCCCCACTGTGCCCCTGACAGAGACCCTTGGCGTGGCAGGCGTGGCAGCAGCCCCCACTGTGCCCCTGACAGAGACCCTTGGCGTGGCAGGCGTGGCAGCAGCCCCCACTGTGCCCCTGACAGAGACCCTTGGCGTGGCAGGCGTGGCAGCAGCCCCCACTGTGCCCTCCATAACAGCAGCGACAAAGAAGTTCTGGGACGAGGATTGGAATCCTATCCAGGAACAACTGGTAAGCTAATCAATCCAAATATAAATTCTTAGTCAAAGTATACAGTACAGCATTATCTGACTCAAAATAAATCAATAGGTAATAACTAATTATAATTAATAACTGTTATTCGCAGCTCAATTACGTCCTGGACAAGGGACGGCCGGCGGAAGAATATAGAAGGACCCATATGTCTGGTGCGTGAAGAACTCTGGAGCCTGGGATTGCAAAGACACATGGATTCAACTGTGAGTAGTGGGAAGTAGGTGAACACAAGGAAGGTTAAAGCATATTTTGTATTTGCTTTCATGCTTGTTCACTGATGAGTTTTGTTTCTTGCAGATCGGGAATGCCTGCATGACAATCATCAAAGAAGTAGCTCGGCTACATGTAAGTCAATCTATATAAAAGACTATAGCATAAATGAAACACAATGCAATTGTTTATGCATTGTTATACCATTTGTATTTCAATGTCATTTATTCCGTAGGGCAAAGACATTTATATAGCGGACATGTTCGTAGTTCCTTCATGGAAGACTACACCACCCACCATGCTTGACTTTCCAGTAAGTCAGTGTACATAAAATAACAACATTTATGCTGTTAAAAATATTAATGCTGTTAGACAGCATAACATGTATTCCGTTAAAAATGTACTTATGTATAATGACAACTTTTTTTCATTCATGTTAGAATGATCTAGACATGAAAGACTTCTTAGTCTTCCCAGCTTGGACCAATGCAAATGGGCCGGACCACTACGTTCTCTGTGTAAGGCTATGTTACTGTCATTAGATGATATGAGTATATATGGTTATTGTGCAGTTTGAATAATGTGTATTCCAACAGAATGAAATCCAGCTCTACTCCTTGTCCTAATGACTAACTGTTGTGCAACTCGTAACCTATTGCCGCATTATAGATCATGCAGCCATTGCGGAGAGAGTTACTCCTCTTGGACTCTCAGTACGCAAACCATCCATACGGGTTTGCAGATGCGGATTACAGAGTCCTGTTTAGGTCCACAGATAAGACATATCGGTTGCCAAGTTCATATAAAATTACATTATGGCTACGTTCCTATAGCCTGTACATACTAGTACGTTTTGGCTATGTTCCTAAAGCCTCTGTGTGCATGATTTTTAGGGTTGGGTATCAAGAACAGAGTACTGAGTGGTACTGGTTTCAACATGTATAATACTAGAAAAGTATTGATTTGGTTTTTGGCACCACAATTGAAAGAAATTAAACCATACCCAACCCTAATTGTTTGGCTATGTTCCTATAGCCTCTGGTTTTGCTATGTTCTGATTACATGTCATCATTGGTTGTCACATGTATCTCTTTCAAAAGAATATTGTTCATTTTATCTTATTATTATTAACATCTATCTGTGATGTTAACTCCGATTTTAACTCTGTGTTAGACAGAAGAAACCTCAATCTACATTTTGATGTGACTCATACTGTACATGTGACAGCCACTGTAGATTTTTGTCCACCAGTACTGAATAATTGTAATGGTTACATTACTTAACACATAATATCCTTCTCTCAATAATTGTATATTTCTCTATAGCAACCTAGCACAGCAAATCGACCCTGGGACCTGGACTGAAAAAACTGGCTATGATATGGGGAACTTACCACGCCAGCTCCATGGAAATGACTGTGGGTTTTTTATGCTTATGGTAAGGTCTATTTTTTTTTTTTGGGGGGGGGGGGGGGGGGTAATTACATGCCGGCTTTTGTCAACATTATGAATAAAATTGCCTTCCGCTTTGTCTGTTCCAGTACACCCTGTCCCTTGTCCTGAACACAGGGTTTGAGTTCCATGAGGTAAGTTAGAATACCATTTAACCACAGAACAATTAGACTAGTTAAAATAATGTTTATGTTGCACCATACTATTCATCTCGAAGAGAAGGAATACATTATGGACTAAAGATTATCCGCGTCACTGTAATTTATTTCAGATGGACATGCCTTGGATCCGCAAGTGGTGGTGTCTCTTTCTCATGGAGCGTTTCAAAATACAAGGGTATGACAGCCCTGACCAATATGTGTATTCATTTTGGTAACACTTAATGTATAGGGTCACTGGCAGAAGATGTAAAACATCTGAAAATTAATGGAGCATTTGTTGGATGCATAAGTTAACACCCACATTCTATCAGTATAACATCATTAAAAAGATATTGGAAAAAGCCCAGGCATCAAGGCCATAGCCTTTTGCTATCCAATACGTAACATTTATTTTGTTGTTTGAAAGGTATGGCCAGATGTTTGCCTTTTGGACCAATGAGGCCAGAGGGTTGCATAAGGGTAACCATAACCCGGTCTACAGAGTCCCAAGCGGGAGGGCCAGCACGACAAAACTTCCAGCCCATGTCCAGGCAGCCATTGACCACTCTGCAGAGGAGAAGAGACTGGTGGACCTCATTGTCCAATCACAGGCGGCTGAACGGCATTTGGTGGTATTTTGCAAATGTTCATATTTGATCTCAAAGTAAAGCTTCACCTAGGGTCTTTAGGAATAGGATCAACTTACATCATTTAACTATGACTCATTTATTGTACTGTATCTTTTGAATGAATGTATGAATGTAAGTGACATTTCATGCCTGTTTTGATTCACATAACCACCACACAATGCACTGATCCAATTTCCACAAAATTGTTGTCAGGATGTACTCAATGGGAAGGCGAAGTACTTTCTAAAGAAGTCCCCTAAGGTGCCTGTCTACCTCTGCACCGAGGAACACCAGGAAACCCTCTTCGGCCATCTTGGAGAAATATTACACAGAACACCATGTCTGGTGCAATTCACGGATGAAGTGAAGTTCATCCTGGATGTTCTGTTTCCGGAGGTAGGGATAATCATTGCTGGTCCTGCACTTTCAAAACATATGGAATGGAATGGACTTTATTTGTCATTGCTACAGTACAGGTACCAAACAACGAAATTTAGGAGGGGTGGCTCCCCTGGTGTTAGGAAAGGGAAAAAAAAACACATTTTTGAAAAAGCATAAAATCACAAGAAGGTAAGGAGCTGGTTTACATCAATAAAGGCTATGTACACAATCCACTGTACTATACTGCACAGATAGTCAACTAGGGTTGTCATATTGCACAAAAGTATTTTTTTCACGTTATTTTAAAGTGTCACAGTTTGCAGGCTTGAAAATGTACATGTTTGTGCCTCAGCATTAGCTGCCATACAATCCGTCCGGACTGTCCTGAGCCCAGAACTTAGGCCTTTTCTGTGTTCAGGGCCTTGACGGCCCTGTGGTAGAAGCAGTCCTTCAGTCTGTTTGTCTTAGCGGCCGGGGTCCTGTACCTCCTGTTCGAGGGCAGCCTGACAAAGTGTACGTGCCCAGGGTGGGTCGGGTCCCTGGAGATCTTGGAGGCCCTCCTGAGACAGCGTGTGTTGTACAGCTCCTCCAGAGAGGGGAGGGGGGCGCCGGTGATCTTCTGTGCTGTTCTCACGACTCTCTGTAGCGCGTTTCTCTCCGCTGTTGCCTGCAAAGAGGTTGCCTGCAATAGTGCCATTGTGTATGGACCCATATAATGGCTTTGTGTTTTGTATTGGTAGACTGGATCAGATATAAAAAATCTTTAAAATTAAATTACTTACTTTTTTTGGGTAGGCTATCATTCATGGCCTTGCCCTCCTCAAAAATGTGACATTGCGGCAGGCTGAACAGCTCTTCCTTGATGGTCCATGTTTACATCAGAGGTGAGAGTATATAAATATTTTTTTTTTTACAGAATGCCCTGAACTCTTATCGCCCTATTTACTGTTACATAATACCTTAAGAATTTTGTATGATTATTGTTATTGATGTACTCTTTTTTTTTTTTTACTGTTGACAACGTTTCTGTCAACAAAGTTGTGATTTTTATGTCTACTATTTCAGTGAAAGGGAGGAATTTGACCGGAAGATTGCCAAAGAAATGAAGCAAAAGGGAAGATATTGAAAGGTATTTTTTGGGTTGGTTTTTGGTGCCGGCTTTGCTGTGGTAAAAATGGTAGCGGGTGCGTGGGTCAAGGAGAAATCTGAAAAGAGTGAGGTCCTGCCAGACCTGCAGTTCATCGCCAGATCGTAGCCTTATGTTCACGGTACTATCTTGCTCCTTGTGTTTTTCTAGTAACCTGCCTTCTTTCCAAACCCTGCCTTACCCCGTTTGTGTTCTCTCCCAAGATTCCCACGGACCCTCCCTCGCGTCTCCCCGGCCCCGGCTCTCGCATTCCCGCGGATCCCTGCCCCGTCTCCACGGACCCTCAGAACCCCTCGAGCCACCCCCGAACCCCTGGACACCTTTGGACGGATCTCCCGGTACCACCCTCGCCTCCTCCCTTGGACATCCCCTTTTGGACTCTCGGACTGTACTGTTGCCAGGCGCACGCACATACTGACAACACCCTGCCCGCCTACGTCACCCCGCACCCACGGTAGACCACACACATAGTCTTGACTACGCATTACACATAGGTATCCACATATCCCATACTCCAAGACTATCAGCACACCACACATTCTCCCGCATACCCCCTCACTAAATCCTGTGAATAAACACGCCCACGGGCTAACGGATTCTCGCTCTGTGCCGCCTCTTTGGTCCCCCCGGGTCGTACCCCATAACACACACAGGTTGAGCCATTCCTCCACCTCGTTCTACAGCTGGTAAGACAGAGAGAAACGGTTGGTCCTCACAGTCACATAAACCTGACCCCCTCCAGACTCTTGAGCACAATCTTAATGAACCAGTCCGGGTGCGTTAGGATCCGTTAACGTCGGTACAGGCCAGGGTCTTGTCAACTTCTCTCTCTCTGTCTCTCTCTCTTTGTCTCTCTCTCCTGCAGGGGAAGGAGTCCAGCTGATAATGACAGCAGGCCTGTCAATACCTGAGCACCACGCCCGTCCCCCAGCTGTTCCTCCAGGGCCCTCGTCCGCCCTCCATCCATCCCTCTATCTATTCAACCCTACCTCCTTCCTAGCTGCCACGGATTGTCAATAAAAGAAATAAACAAATAAACCTGTTCCGTCCTCTGACCTTTTAAAAGTAGACAATCTGGTTTAGGCAACTTAGATTACAAGTCAGTTTTGGGAAAAGTAAGTGAACACAGAAGAGCACAGCTTGTGATAACGGCTGCAGTGTTCCATTTCTCGGTTTGACTTTGTGTGTATATGTTCTGTTTGTAGTTCCTCATAGGTAACAATTGTGTGTTAACACTTTGCCATCTAACCCTAGGTTATGAGGGAATCAAGTACATGTGGTTGGTGTCACAATTATGTATAACTAATACACAATCTATGCTGAGTCTTTCAGGCTTCATGTTAAGTATTGCATAAATCACAGATGTAACATTCATAAATGCTAGAGATCATCATTTGACTCACTTCATCAGTCAGTTCTACAAATCGGAATGTTAAACTCAATGGTTCAATGATAAACTCAATAGAATCCAACTGGATTCCGTCTTGTAAACAGTAGGTATTGGCTTTTTTTGGAGGAGTAAGCATTATGTCACACGTGAAATAGACTTAGCATTTCATGTCTAGGTGGTTTACAAAAACTTTCACTGATTGTGTGTATTGAATGTTCAGCCATGAGAGAGCATCAATCGTTCATGAAGGACATAGTATATAAAGGAGAATGCCAGTTGTTGGGTGTTTTCCGTCTAGGTGTTTCCCACGCATGATTGGCCATGAGGAAATGCATAAGATCTTAGGTGAGTTCCACAAAATGCTCTGGGTTCTTTCGTCTGCTAGGGGTTTACTGTGTAACCACGGGAATGGTCTAACATGTGGCTTGTGTTTCTAGAAAGACTGAAAACTAGATCCTCTTTTAAGAGAGGGTAAAAACTAGACTACTGAAAAGCATCATAATGCTAGTGTTAGGAGTTCCCCTGCCACTATTGAGAACTCTTTCATTGGCATATGAGGTCAAGGAGAGAAAGAGACATTATGGAGGGATGCATGAGAGACAGCCCCCCCCCCCCCCCCCCCATAGAGCACATGTGTAGAGGACTATGACCCTTTCTCAATTTTGTATTTATATTTACATTTGACATTTACTGTAGCAGACGCCTTTATCCAAAGTGATTTACAAGTACATTTGTCTAAAGTAAGTGAATCATCTATACATCACTCATCAGGAGGAAAACAAATCTATGCTAGGACCAGGGGGGGGGCATTACTTTTTAAATGTTTATTATTCACAATAGAGAAACTGTACACGGGGTAGTGGGGGTGAAGATGTCTTTAGGAGGGACAGTCAAGAAGCAGCCTGAAGAGATGGGTCTTCAGTCTACTACGGCAATGGGCCTGGATCAAGCAGATCAGCCCCTACACATTTCTTAAGTCAATTTTAAGCAGAAGCTTTTTGAGAAGTAAGCGAGAAACCAAGTTTCTAACAATTGAGGGCCTATGAGGAGGCATCCACTCATACAAGCCATCAGGGGCATAGTAGGAGGGAACATGGCCCACACATTATTATCTCAACAGATCAGAGCAAGTTTTAAATATCCATGGTAACAAGTTGTAAATATGGATTTCTGGAATTGTCATCAGAAGCCCTAATGCAGTTAGAGTAAGAACTAGCCTTTTCTATAACAAGTAGCCGGCATAATGTAACGGAAGGGATAATGGCCACCCATGGCAGTAGAGGGGTTGGTATTACATAATGAGACCTTCAGATCTAGCCAGCAGTATAACCAATGACAGCTAGCAGAGGGAAACACAGGTTACTAAGCAAACACACATACAGAGTAACCAGCAGTGGTGGGTAGCGCAGCTAGCGCTGTGCTGTACACAGTGGTATGCTGGGGGGGGGGGGGGGCACTGTGGCAGAGCAGAAAAGCTCCTTTAGCAACAGACTACTACAACCACATTAAACTAAGGAGCGCTATATAGGAGGATCTTCTGCCTGCCACAATAAGACTGTACAACTCCTCCTCTGGCTGGCTTGATCAGGGTGATCAGTCAGGCTGGGGGTTGTTAAACCATACTAGACTGCTGTTACTTAATGTTTTCAGATGTCTAGTTTTTTATATTATCACTTTATTAGACTGCTGTTACTTAATGTTTACAGATGTCTAGTTTTTTATATTATCACTTTATTTTGTTGTTGTTTCTTAAGTGAGCTGCTGTAACGCATTAATTTCCCCTCAGGGATCCCATTATGTACAGTATTGTACAGTATTTTTCTGCTGAAATCATAACCAAGGTACCATAGAACTCCTAGCATCTGCTATTGTAACCATGTACTTTAGTAACTTTGTCTCAATGATAATATACTAATAGTAATAAATTGTATTTGTATAGCACACTACTGGAAACTGTTCTCCGCTGCAATACTCCAATTTGTCACTGGGTGGCGCTAACTGCACATTCCTTTGCGTCCTAGAACTGCACATTCCTTTGCGTCCTGGAACTGCGGATTCCTTCGCGTCCTAGAGCTGTTCTGCGAGTCTGCAGCTGGATACTACTGGTTTGAGGGGGCTCCTGTTAACCGCAGCTGTAGAGCAGCGCTGGACCGGAAACTAACGTCGAACGCGAAAGGGGTTGTGCATGTAGTCTGTACTAAACTCTCACCTCCTGCGTCCGTGTCACCTGAGTCGCCACCTGATAGTGGTGTCTGATTAACACTAGAACAGCCTTAACACTAGAACACCACGTCACCAACTGTCAAATGGGGTAGTGGTGGTAGTGGATAGTGAGTTGGACTTGTGATCGGAAGGTTGTGAGTTCAAATCCCGCCTGAAACCACACCACTACTAGTGTGCTCTTGAGTAAGGCACTTAGCCCTCAGTTACTCCAGGGGGAATGTCCCTGTAATTCGTAATTGTAAATCGCTTTGGATTAAAGGCGTCTGCTAAATGGCTAAATTAAATTAAATTAAATTCAAATCTTATTTCAAATTTGAAAGTGACAGTTGAATCTAAGTGACAGTTGAATCTAAGTGACAGTTAAGCTCTGTCTGTCACTAGAACAGCCGTGTCTGTGTTACCTACTATAAGAGCCGCCTCGGGGGTCAAATGACCATAGTCTTTACAACAGGAAGCTGCTACTTACACACAAAGACCACTAGTTGGCGCGTCTTGTAAACTAGCCTGCCTCCTACACAGAAAAACTGCAAAATAGCTTTATACTAGCTTATCCTGATGTGATTTTGAAAATGTAAGGATACTGGATGGTAGAACGCACATATCTAGGAAAAGTCATGAAAGGAGGGTCCTGAATTATTTTTTTTACTCATAGGGTCAAATGACCCCACCCATGGCTGTTCTAGTGTTAAACTGTTCTGCGCAATCTCCAAATACAGCCAACTGTGTCCTCGTTGTGCGCAATGCCAGCAGAACCAAAGAACCTGGAATTGGTCTCATGATTCATGGAGAATTGTGGATTATTATTGTCCTCAGATACTTCCAGAAAGGGAAAACATCTCATTGGTCTTTGCAGTGGATGATCATTGTATTTCTAATTTAGCCTAGATAACC
Source organism: Nansenia antarctica (assembly GCF_963989245.1). Lineage (NCBI taxonomy): Eukaryota > Metazoa > Chordata > Actinopteri > Argentiniformes > Microstomatidae > Nansenia > Nansenia antarctica. The sequence continues at coordinate 19,763,378 of NC_137675.1, forward strand.
CAATCCAACAAACACTCATTCACATGCCTTTATTATTATTATTTTTTATTAAGCTATTATTATTCATTAAATTATGACTGCAAGTAAAATGTGCAGTGCATCAAATGTTACAAAATAAATTGAAACAAAACTTCAAAACTATCAGGTAAAGGTATAGCAGAATAAACAATAGGCCTATAAGTTATTGAAGCAGACCACCTTACTCTTTACATTTCTACACTCAAATGTCTTGCAATCAATTTTGCAAACAACGTTCATTGCTCACTCAATGCTTACTCACAAATATTACAATTTCATAGGGAAACACAAGTCAATTCCTTTTTGGGGGGAATTGAACGAGAAGATAAAAGCGTCATGCTAGCTAGTATGAAACACCCCCAGACATCATCATCAAGAGGGGACACGAGTGCTGACATCTATAACAACATATCATTACAATAAAATCCCCAATAAACACAATCAATATGCTGCTGAGTGAAACTGTCGACAAATGTAAATGTACAGTCTCTCAAACCATTGCTAAATACACAATGAACGGAACACAGGAACAAGGAACAAGGAACAAGTAGCTAACTACAGGAACAAGTAGCTAACTCCTCTCAAAACCAGGGAATTATTTGAACTGAACTTTTTTTAAAAACCCTTCCACAAATCTTCCTCCTCAATCCTCGTCGTCCTCCTCTCCTCTCCTCCCCTCCTCTCCCCTTATGACCTATGACCTTTCCCTAGGAGGTGTTGGTTGATGAGGGCGCTGAGGTCCAGGCGGGTCTTCTCCAGCGCAGTCATCTTGGCCCGGCGGGACGGGCGAGCCGCGGGGGCAGAGTCTGGAACATTCTCTCCATCACTAGGGGAGGAGGGAGAGAGAGGGGGGGGAGAGAGAGAGAGAGAGGGAGGGAGGGAGAGAGAGAGAGGGAGGGAGAGAGAGAGGGGGGGGGAGAGAGAGAGGGAGGGGGGGAGAGAGAGGGATGAGAGAGGGAGGGGGGAGAGAGGGAGGGGGGAGAGAGAGGGGGGAGAGAGAGGGAGGGAGGGAGAGAGAGAGAGGGAGAGAGAGAGGGAGGGAGAGAGGGAGGGAGAGAGAGAGGGAGGGAGGGAGGGAGAGAGAGGGAGGGAGAAAGAGAGAGGGAGGGAGAAAGAGAGAGGGAGGGAGCGAGGGAGAAAGAGAGAGGGAGGGAGAAAGAGAGAGGGAGGGAGGGAGGGAGGGGTGAGACAGAGAGTCAGAGAACAAAACAAACCCACATTGTGCTATAGCTATTAAGTTATGATCCACAAACGTAGAAGGGAATAAAACAAACAATAACGGTGCGTTCAAGTGCTCCTCGGAAACTCAAGACCTCAAGACCCCCCCCCCCCCTTGTCCAGATGTAGCGTTGGACTGTCCTCAGATCTCCCCAGCGGCTGATTCAGACACGACTCAGAGAGGCTCACTCAGGAGGCTGCAGACTGACATGTCAGACCGTCCTATTTCAGAGGAGTGCTTGAACGCAGCATGACTGACTGTTGACAGTTGGATCTAAGTGACAGTTGGATCTAAGTGACAGTTGACACTAGAACAGCCGTGTCTATGTTACCTACACAGGGTATATACAGGAATCTTGAGGTTAATTTTAATGCCTTTCTAAGACCTTGTCAATATTTTTCCAGACCTCACCGCCACTTCGAGCTGTAACCGTTTACATCAGTGACACCTTTAACTTAACAGTTTTAGTTTGCAATAGACTACTAGACCACTATCATACAACAGAATGTTCCGGTTCATCTTTGTTTTTTTAATAAAACTAATACATTCACAAACTTTGACTAAAAGTTTTTAGGACTCAAACTCTTTGGACAGAGTCTAATTCAGAAAAATACCTACAAAATTCAAGACCTCATAAAATCGTGATAAGACTTTTTTAATACTTATTAAGGGTCTTGATTGTCCCAAAATTGATTTAGCAACTTTGAATGCTTTTCAAGACACCGCGGATACCCTGTTGAAGGCAGCATGACTGGGTTATGGTTGACGGAGAGCTGAACTCAGGAGGCTGCAGTCTGACATGTAGGACAGACCGTCCTATTTCAGAGGAGTGCTTGAACGCAGCATGACTGACTGGGTCTGTGTGGCCCAGAGAAACTGATGAAGCAGACCCAGGAAGTGTTGATTGGTAGAGAGCAGGCTCACCTCTCCTCTGAGGACTCTGCAGTCCTGCTGGGCTTCCTGGCACTCCTGGCGGTGGTGGTCTTCTTCTGGCCCACACCTACACACAACGCCAACATCCTGTTATTCACTATTACTATTATACAACAGTTAGCTCCGACCGAGTCATTTGAGTGTGTGTATGACATCATCACCTCTCCTGGGCCTCTTCACTGAAGATCAGGAAGTAAGAAAATAAGTAAGTAAATAAATATACACGGACCACACACTTCCCCATTCAATTGAATATATATATATATATATATATATATATATATATATATATATGTTACGGTACATGTGGGAAAACTAGGGTTAGGGTTAGGTGCTAGGATGCTATGGTTAGGGTTAGGTTTAGGATTAGGGTTAGGGTTCGACATGCCAGCATGTACCAAGTCACCCTAGCACCTAACCCTAACCCTAGTTTTCCCACATGTACCGTTTTCCCACATGTACCGTAACATACACACACACACACACACACACACACACACACACACACACACACATCCTGATTGTGTATTTCCTCCCTAGATGAGCAGAGCTGTATCTGGGGGGTTGAGGGAAGCTTAGTGAGGCCCATAGGGCATTTCTCTACTCCACTGAGGAGCGTCCTCATAAAGCAGCATCATGGTGTTAAGGGTGGAGAGTAGCCTGAGTAGCTGTGTACTTCCTGTCTGAGTAGCTGTGTACTTCCTGTCTGAGTAGCTGTGTACTTCCTGTCAGACAGGAAGGAGGGAAACACTCCTGCTGAAAAGCCAGAGGCTGGGTGGTTGTCTGGTGTGTGCGTGGCTGGGTGTGTATGTATGCAGGGATTAAAGCAAAAAAAAATCTCCTGACGGAAAAAACAATTCAGGCCAAATCGGGGCCGGTGGCTTTCCGTGCGCAAAGCGCGCGTGCTATTTTCCGTTCTACGTTCTAATGCTTTGACTTTTCTTTCGAAAAATTTGAAAACATTTCCGCGTTGTAGAAAATCAATGACACATCGCTAGTCAACTAACACGGCTTGTTTTGTGAGCCTGCTAACAATGTAAAGTAGTGTTCTAGTTAACTAGGTAGCAGTCCAATCCATTTCGCTGCTGTATTTTGGCTTGACTAGCGAGTTTGTGTTGTGATTCTCAACAACGTTGAAACGTAGTTTCACCCTTTTCCATAGTTTGGAATAATAAATGTGTGGACTGACGATGTAGCGCAGCCTAACTTATTCTAATAATTATTGAACATACTTTTACTCTGATAATTATTCCCCCCTCCTCCCAGACTTACATGGTCACATTATTATTGGATTGGTTGTTTGCGTGCCGGGTGAAGTTAGCTAAACATTTAACCTGCTAGCTAGCAAGAGAAACATCATGTCACTCTCCAAAGGTCTAAAGAGGAAAGTTGACGGTGGAAACAGGGCATTTAAAGAGGAATGGACAGCGAACTATGCGTTCATCCTACCTGGTTTCATCAATGCAAAGCCGTTGTGAGAGACTCACATTTTACGTGCTCACAATGAATGTTCCCTTCCACCTATACATGCGAGTCGTCCTTTTCGTCAATGAATGCGATAAAGACGCGCTAGAGGAATCGATTGGTGCATAAAAACCTTGAGAACTGCCGGATTAAAGTGACGTCCATAATAATAATAAATAATAATAAGACTTATAGCGCTTTTCTAGACACTCAAAGACGTCCATATCATCAGATAGCCAACAAATAGTGACCGATGGGAGATGCCAGTTTTCTCATTAAGTGAGATTTAATAGCCTAATATTATTTTTGCTATTTTTAATGAATGGCTCATTGTAATTATTATCCCTAGTAATGTAGCGTGTTTGCTCTGTCGTTTCAGGAGCATATAGGCTAAGCGGATTCAGCTTTTTTTTTGCGCCGATTTTGTTGTCAATGTTTTTCATAAAATTAAACTGCATTTGCTTTGTTACTGTTCACATGTGTGGTGCAGTCACATTCACATAGCCTATAAGTAAACATTAAGTTTGAATGATTTACTGAGCTGGCGTTACTTTTTTCAAACCACACACCGCATGTCGGCTATTTCAGCAACACGCATTGTCCACCTACTTATCACTATGAGGGGTTCAGCGTCAGTGCACCCCGCTCTGTTACTGTCGCATAGTTGTAGCCAATAAAGGCCTATATGTAGGCTATATAGGCTATTATATATCATTTATATACCTAATACCAACATCAAAATAGATTGTATGCCTCTACAAATCATATTACACCAGGTAAAATCCGTCACAACTTGGAATAAATCCGTCGCAACTTGGAATAAATTGACGAAAATCCGTCGTAGCGACGGAGAACTTTAATCACTGTGTATGTGTGAATCTGTGTGTATGTGTGGCTGTGTGCATGGCTGCGTGTGTATGTGTGGTGTTGTGTGTGTGTGTGTGAACTGCCAGTACGGCCATATAGTGTGTGTGTACTGTGTGTGTCAGCAAACCTTATAGCAGCAGTGTGTATTTAAGGGCACTCTGTGTGTGTGGGGGGGGTTTGGTGTTCCAAACGTGGAATGGATATACAATGCCACACGCCTCTCACACTTGTTAAACATGCTGAACAGTGATGATAAGACCGTCAGAGAACTTGCGAGGTCCTCCTTGTTTCTGGACATGAGACGCCGCAAAGTTCCCGTGGCAAGAGAGGGTGAGCCCAGCTTCCTGGGCTTCAAGAGGAAGCCCAATTTCAAGATGGACACCCACTCTGCTGGTTTTGGGGTCTGGTCAGATTGGCCTGACCTCAATGACCTCTGTGCGAGGACTGGAGTTTCCCTGGACTGGGTGAGGTCTGACTCAGACACTGTAACAGTGTCCGAGAATGTTATAACTGACTGTTCAACCTCAGTAAGGGCTACTGTTATTGACACAGAACATAATTTGTCACCAGACCATGCACGGAGGTACCTTGTTAGGTTACAGCACCAAAGACAGCAACAACACTGGACTGGTTTAAAACTACAGGGAAAGCTAGCTTGCCTCCCTACTACTGATCATTCTGTTTCTCACTCAATATTTAAGAACCATGCAGTAGATGAGGATATAGTCACTTTTACAGTTAAAGCTAGATTACAGGTCCTCCCAACTAGACTCAATCTCTCTCTGTGGTACCCTAACACATTCTCTCCCCACTGTCTGCACCATGATCAGAATTCAATCACTGAATCCCTGTCACATATTCTGAATGGCTGCTTTGTATATAAAGGCATGTACATCGCTAGGCATGATAGAATTGTTGACTTGCTAGTTAAGGACATGCTCTCACATGTTACACCCTCTGTTAAAACCTATAAACACACATGTGTCTCAACTACCATGTTCAACCTGTGCAATAATGAATATGACTATTTTTCAAATGTTGC
>NC_137675.1:19776420-19831420 GCF_963989245.1 Nansenia antarctica
TAAAATGATGGACATCGACTGAATAACTGAGTGGGGGGAAGACAGGTCACAAATGTGGAACAATTATAACATTTAATACATAAAGATAAAACATACACAAATATATAACATTGATATCCCTACACTCAAATGTAGTGTGGTATTGTCAACCTAATCTAATCAATCCTAATCTAATGGTACCAGTAGCCCAGGTTGTCGATAGTAGCGCACGTGGAGATGGACGAATGTAGAGGAGGAAAGTTCAATGGAAACTCCCGGAGTAGAAGAGGTAGCCAGGAGGATGTTGTACTCTGAATCTCCTGACTCAGGGCTGGAACGGGCACGGCAGGCTCAATCAATGAACGGGGTTGAGATGGCTAGCGTCCTTTACTAGCCGCACCAGAATATCACCACACACAACCCACAGCCGAACCAGCCGTCTCTGCCAGCACCACCAGCACCAGGATGACCAACACCACTGGGTCACAGGGAAGTACTGATCACCCGCCTGACACCAAAATGCACACTACACAAACCATGCACACCTCCCTTCTCTCACTCCTGTATCTTTTCAGGCACATGTCATATCCAGCTCTGACACCTACCCAGGCTTCCAGACCCAGGAGCAGAGACCGGCGGGAACCACCACGTCACCCCAGCACCAACCCCAGGTTCCAACTCAGCGACCCCAAACCCCCTGTTCCGGGCCACCCCCCCCCAACTCCAGGCCCCCAGCTACAGGCCCAGTCCCCTACCCGCCAACCCCCAACCCCCAGCCCGGAACAAGCTGAGAAGAGCCAGGGAGCTTTTTCCCTGGATAAGCTGTGTACAGGTTTTTCGCCTCTGCTTGCCTGCCATGCGCCGAGCTCTCTGGGCCTCTCCTCAGGGGCCTCCGGTCGGCCTGCGTGCTCGATCTGCTCCGCCGCTGGGGCGCCTGGTCCGGCTAGCCTCGTGAAGGGCTACAGGAGTCTGAGCCTGGTGGGCTGGGCCGGATGCGCCGGTGGTGGGGCGGGTCGGGTGAGTCGGGTGTGTGGGGTCCCTCGGGGGAGGGAGGTGGGGGAGCCACGGCTTTGCACTGGTGGGCAAACTGGATAGTAGTCGCTCTACAACTAGAGGGCTGCAGGGGAATTTTTTTCCCGGATGCACAGCGAACAGGTTTTTTACCCCTGCCTCCTACCGACACTGGAACCTGGACACTGAACACTGAACACTGAACATTACACTACACTGGACAATACACTGAACACTGAGCACTTTAGTTAGTTTAATGTTGGTTGTTGTTGAATGTAATGTCTTAAATGTCTGATTGTTTGATTAATTGATTGTATACACGGTGTTGCGTTTTTATAAAAACCAATAAAAAACACCTTTACTAGCCGCATCTCACGGCCCTCGGTGGTCATTCACTGTGCTCTAGCACATCCAAAACACGCAGAACAATAACCTTGACTCCTGTCACTGCAGTGGTTTTATTTAGACTAGATCAAACTAAATTAACTGACGAATTTCTCCCTCACAACTACTCCCGAAAGGTACCTTCACTCTCCGCAAACCACAAACTACTCGCGCCGTTGTGAGACAGGGTTGCCAGATGGGGCGGGTTACCGCCGAATGGGCTACTGGGTTTAGCGGTTATTTAGCGGACTAGTTAGGCTGTAAATTGTCAATCCCATCTGGCAACCCTGCCGCTGTTTGTTCATCGCGTAGGCTAGTCTACACATTAATAATCAAATACAAAAATATAGCCTATATATTCGTCTTTTTTAATGTAGAAGGAATCAGAATTTGTGAGAAATTAATTTTAGCAAATTGTATTCAAATTGTGCTTAGAGGGAATTATTTTCGTCGGACATTATGACCGAAGAGGTTTAAATATGTCGGACTTCAACAGATTTTACCGGACAAAGACCGGTAATTACCGGTTAACGGAAACCCAGGTGTGTGTGTGTGTACTAGAGAGGAGGTGATGGCGGTCATGGTGGTGTGTGTGTGTGTGTGTGTGTGTGTACCAGAGAGGAGGTGATGGCGGTCATGGTGGTGTGTGTGTGTGTGTGTGTGTGTGTGTGTGTACCAGAGAGGAGGTGATGGCGGTCATGGTGGGTGTGTGTGTGTGTGTGTGTGTGTGTGTGTGTGTGTACCAGAGAGGAGGTGATGGCGGTCATGGTCGGCCCCATGCGGGTCTTCATGTTCATCTGCTTCAGCAGCTCAAGACACATGGTCAGGCACCGCAGCATGGTGTCTGGGTCTGTCTACACACACACACACACACACACACACACACACAGTTCATCCTAATTCCATAGATAACAGTTGTATTTAGACAAACATTCATTTAGACATACATTACTTTGAGTAACGTCTGCAGGGTGTGTGTGTGTGTGTGTGTGTGTGTGTGTGTGTGTGTGTGTGTGTGTGTGTTGGCGGGCGGTCGATCATGTGCAATCTTAAGGCGACATATCTGACGGGGAGCAATGACATGATGAATGTAACTGCCGCAGTCGCTGCATTTCTCCCTCTCTCTGTCTGTCTCTCCCTCCCTCCCTCTCTCTCTCTCTCTTCCTCTCTCTCTCTCTCCCTCCCTCTCTATCTCTCCCTCTCTGTCTCTCTCTCTCTCTCTCTCTCTCTCTCTCTCTCTCTCTGTCTGTCCCTCTCTCTATCTCCCCCCCCTCCCTCTCTCTCTGTCCCTCTCTCTCTCTCTGTCTGTCTGTCCCTCTCTCTCTCTCTCCCTCCCTCCCTCCCTCTCTCTCTCTGTCTCTCCCTTTCTCCCCCCTGTCTCTCTCTCTCTCCCTCTCTGCGGGGTGTGTGTCCATGCGTCCCTGTGTGCGTACCTTCTCCACGCGCGTGTCCTTGTCCGTCTGGCAGCTCTCCTGGAACTCCAGCAGCAGGGCGGCCCAGTGCTCCTCCAGGCCCCGGACGGTCTCCTTCAGCTGGGCCGCGGCGCTGAAGTCCTGGGCCTCCACGCTCTCCTCCAGGCCCATCTTGGCCTCTATGATACGCACCTTCACCTCCGCCAGCTGGACCACGCAGGGGGGGGGGGGGGGGGTGGGGGGGAAGAGAGGAGGAGAGAGATCATGAAACTTGCTGCTGCCCCACTCTCGTCAGGATCTGCTTAGATTCACCAAGGACACGTACCTTCACTTCATTTACTCTCTAGAGAGAGAGAGATAGAAGGAGAGAGAGAGAGAGAGAGAGAGAGAGAGAGAGAGAGAGAGAGAGAGAGAGAGAGAGGGAAGGGTTCAAAAAAAGAGGGAGCAAGAGGAAGAAGGAGTTGGGGCAGCAAAGCGCGCGGAGGGAGGGAGGGAGGGATGGATGGATACCGGGAGGGATGGATGGAGGGATGGATGGATGGAGGGAAGGAGGGAGCATCAGCCTCTGTGTTGGTCTTGAACCTGGGTTCCGTTTAAACTCCTGCGTCTGTTCCAGGTTCATATCAGCAACCAGGTGAAATAGGCCTTGGTATCTGTTTATTTACAAGGCCTTGGTATCTGTTTATTTATAATAGGCCTTGGTATCTGTTTATTTATAATAGGCCTTGGTATCTGTTTATTTACAAGGCCTTGGTATCTGTTTATTTACAAGGCCTTGGTATCAGTTTATTTACAAGGCCTTGGTATCTGTTTATTTATAAGGCCTTGGTATCTGTTTATTTATAATAGGCCTTGGTATCTGTTTATTTACAAGGCCTTGGTATCTGTTTATTTATAAGGCCTTGGTATCTGTTTATTTACAAGGCCTTGGTATCTGTTTATTTATAAGGCCTTGGTATCTGTTTATTTATAATAGGCCTTGGTATCTGTTTATTTACAAGGCCTTGGTATCTGTTTATTTACAAGGCCTTGGTATCTGTTTATTTATACGGCGCTGCTTGGGAATTTGCCAATATTTGAAGTCAGAATATTGGCCCTTAACTCACCCGATCAAATAACTGGCTTACTCTAAAGGTCCCCAGTATGCGTACAGAGCATGGAAAGACTGCCTTCTTATTGGCTGCTCCACACTCCTGACTAGGGACCACTGCATATCTATCTGCACCTGCCTTGACTGGTCCATTGTGTTTTGTATTGTTGCACTGTGCATGTTTATGTGTTTACTGTGTTGCAGTGATCATCCTGGACACTCGGCCCACCCAACACGAGGGTCTCCCTCAGGTCCCAGAGATGAAATAAAGGCTTGAAATGAAATGAAATAAGCAACCACTTCCTTCACTAAAACCATCCGGTTTTTGAGCCGCAAATCTTTCTTTGGTTCTAGGTTCCTGGTTCTAGGTTCCCCTGGTTCTAGGTTGCTGATTCTAGGTTCCCCTGGTTCTAGGTTGCTGGTTCTAGGTTCCTGGTTCTAGGTTCCTGGTTCTCTCACCTTGACTTGTCTCCTGCGGAGCTCGTTCTCGCCCACAGGCTGGCTGACGGCCACGATGGGCTCCCTCACGTCAGAGATGATCGCAGCCACCTGGCGACCACACACACACACACACACACATTGTACCCTATGTCTGTGTGTGCGTGTGTGTGTGTGTGTGTGTGTGAGTGCGTGTGTGTGAGTGCGTGTGTGTGTGTGTGTGTGAGTGCGTGTGTGTGTGTGTGTGTGAGTGCGTGTGTGTGTGTGTGTGTGTGTGAGTGTGTGTGAGTGTGTGTGACTCACGGCCTGCGTGCGTCTCGTGTCGTCAGGGAACAGGCTTAGCAGCTTCTGGGTGAGGAGGGACACCAGGGAGGGGGGCGTCTCTGGGAGCCTCAACATCTCCTGCAGCACCGCCAGGACACACCTCCTGCAGCACAGCATCATGGGAACAGTAGTCAGAGTAGTGACGCAAAACAGGGCCAACTGCTAACTTCGTCAGTTCGTTCGCTAACGTTCGTTGTCACATTGTCCAGCAGTGTGGTGGACGCAGACCAGACCTACACAGTGACATACAGATCAGCTCTGACCCATCCCTCCCTCCTCCTCCTCTCTCACCTCTCTCCCTCCTCCTCCTCCCCTCTCACCTCCTCCTCCTCCCACCACCCTCCCTCCCTCTCTCCCTTCTCCTCCTCCTCCCCCCCTCCCCCCCCTCTCACCTCCCTCCCTCCTCGTTGGTGTCCAGACAGCCAGTCAGGTGGATGAGCTGTTGGGAGATGAACTCCTTTTTCATCACCATCTCCAGCTGGGTGAAGTCCGCTCGCTGCTCCTCCGACATCACTGGAACACCCTTCAGGTACCTGCATGGTTATAACATGGTTATAACACCTCCCTTCAGGTACCTGCATGGTTATAACATCTCCCTTCAGGTACCTGCATGGTTATAACATGGTTATAACACCACCATAGGCAGTTTTAGCCAGAGGACAGAGAGGTGACGGTGTGTTACCCAGACAGGTAGTCAGCGTAGGTGGCAGGGTGTGTTAGGGTGTGTTAAGGTGTATTAAGGTGTGTATTAAGGTGTGTTACCCAGACAGGTAGTCAGCGTAGATGGCAGGGTGTGTTAGGAGGTGTGTTAGGGTGTGTTAGGTGTGTGTATAGGTGTGTTACCCAGACAGGTAGTCAGCGTAGGTGTTAGGGTGTGTTAAGGTGTATATTAAGGTGTGTATTAAGGTGTGTTACCCAGACAGGTAGTCAGCGTAGGTGTTAGGGTGTGTTAGGAGGTGTGTTAGGGTGTGTTAGGTGAGTGTTAGGGTGTGTATTAAGGTGTGTTACGGTGTGTTACCCAGACAGGTAGTCAGCGTAGGTGTTAGGGTGTGTATTAAGGTGTATTAATGTGTATTAATGTGTATTAAGGTGTGTTACCCAGACAGGTAGTCAGCGTAGGTGTTAGGGTGTGTTAGGAGGTGTGTTAGGGTGTGTATTAAGGTGTGTATAGGTGTGTTACCCAGAGAGGTAGTCAGCGTAGGTGGCAGCGTCAGGCAGCAGGCGCTCCAGCAGCTCCTCCCCCTGGTCTCCCTGGGCCTTCACATGCTCACACAGAGCCCTCCAGCACAGCACCCGCTCACAGCTCAGAGACTCCACCGGGATCAGCCTCCTACACACAGGGACAGGGACAGGGACAGGGACAGAGACACACACACACACACACACACACACACACACAGGGACACACACACACAGGCACACACACACACACACAGACACACACACACACAAACGGACACACACACACACAGACACACACACAGACACACACACACAGGGGGACATATACACACACACACACACACACAGGGACATAATACACACACAGACACACACACGGAGAGGGACACACAGACAGGGACACACACACACACAGGGAGACACACACAGAAAAAACACAATCACATCAGTAACTTTTAGTGTCATTCAATATGTATCTACAAGTGTATGTCTGTGTGTGTGTGTGTGTGTGTCCTCCAGTGTGTGTGTGTGTGTGTGTACCTGTCCCCCAGCCCTATGGCGTCCTCCAGCCGGCCCTGGGGGTGTGTGTGTGTGTGTGTGTGTACCTGTCCCCCAGCCCTATGGCGTCCTGCAGCGCCCCCTGGGGGGGGGAGGAGGACAGCAGGGCGCTCAGCGTGTCCAGGGCCGTCTGGCTGCAGTTCTCCACGTCCAGCATGTGCAGCAGGTCCAACACGTCTCCCTGCAGCAGCCGCAGCCAGGCGGGCAGCAGGCAGGAGCGCACCACCTCCCTGACCGGCTCTGCACACACACACACACACACACACACACACACACACACACACACACACGTTAGACAACATACAGCACCCTAAAGAGACGGTTAGAGCGTGGTTACTCTGGGGAGAACTATACTACACACAGAGACACACAGAGACACAGAGACACACAGAGACACAGAGGCATCCAGAGACACACAGATACACACAGAGACACACAGAGACACAGAGGCATCCAGAGACACACAGATACACACAGAGACACACAGAGAGACATACAGACACACAGAGACACAGAGGCATCCAGAGACACACAGATACACACAGAGACACACAGAGAGACATACAGACACACAGAGACACAGAGGCATCCAGAGACACACAGAGACACACAGAGACACACAGGCATCCAGAGACACACAGATACACACAGAGACACACAGAGAGACATACAGACACACAGAGACACAGAGGCATCCAGAGACACACAGAGACACACAGACACACACAGAGACACACAGGCATCCAGAGACACACAGATACACACAGAGACACACAGACACACAGAGACACACAGAGACATACAGACACACAGAGACACAGAGGCATCCAGAGACACACAGAGACACACAGAGAGACCCAGAGAGACACAGAGACACACAGAGAGACATACAGACACACAGAGACACACAGAGAGACATACAGACACACAGAGACACAGAGGCATCCAGAGACACACAGATACACACAGAGACACACAGAGAGACATACAGACACACAGAGACACACAGAGACACACAGATACACACAGAGACACACAGAGAGACATACAGACACACAGAGACACAGAGGCATCCAGAGACACACAGAGACACACAGAGAGACCCAGAGACATCCAGAGACACACAGAGACACAGAGACACCCAGACACACAGAGACACACAGAGACACCCAGACACACACAGAGACACCCAGACACACACAGAGACACACAGAGAGACACACACAGAGACACCAAGACACACACAGAGAGACACACAGACACACCCAGAGACACACAGAGAGACACACAGAGAGACACACAGACACCCAGAGACACACAGACCCAGATGAATGAATGAATGAATGAATGAATGAATGGACTTTATTGTCATTGCTACAGTACAGGTACCAAACAACGAAATTTAGGAGGGGTGGCTCCCCTGGTGTTAGGAAAGGGGAAAAAAAAAAACTTTTAGAAAAAGAATAAAATCACAAGAAGGTAAGGAGCTGGTTTACATAAATAAAGGCTATGTACACAATCCACTGTACTATACTGCACAGATAGTCAACTAGAGACACACAGAGACACACACACACACACACACAGTACCTGAGGAGTCGTGCAGGCCCTCCTGCAGCAGACTGACCCTCTGGGCGATGTGCAGAGCTTTGACGGGAACCTTCTCAGCCAGAACCTGAAACACACACACACAACCTCACTCTCCCTGACCCAGACTACCAACGCGCGTGCGTGTGTGTGTGTGTGTGTGTACCTCGTAGGCCAGCTTGCGGACGTTCTCCTTGACGTCCCTGGTGCGTGTGAGTATCTTGGGGAGGGTGAGGGGGATGGGGGTGATGGAGGACAGCACCGCACGACGCACCTCCGCGTTGGAGTCATTCTCCAGGATCAACATGTAGGCTGGAGGGAGGGAGGGAGGGAGGGTCAGTGTGTTTATAGTGTGTGTGTGTGTGTGTGAGTCATTCTCCAGGATCAACAGGTAGGCTAGGCAGGGAGAGAGGGAGGACATTATGTACCGGAATTATTTTCACCGGACATTATGACCGAAGAGGTTTAAATATGTCGGACTTCAACATATTTTACCGGACAAAGACCGGTAATTACCGGTTAACGGAAACCCTGAGTCAGTCAGTACCTTTAATGGTGGGACAGTCAGTCAGTACCTTTAATGGTGGGACAGTCAGTCAGTACCTTTAATGGTGGGACAGACAGACAGTACCTTTAATGGTGGGACAGACAGTCAATACCTTTAATGGTGAGACAGACAGACAGTACCTTTAATGGTGGGACAGTCAGTCAGTACCTTTAATGGTGGGACAGTCAGTCAGTACCTTTAATGGTGGGACAGACAGACAGTACCTTTAATGGTGGGACAGACAGACAGTACCTTTAATGGTGGGACAGACAGACAGTACCTTTAATGGTGGGACAGTCAGTCAGTACCTTTAATGGTGGGACAGACAGACAGTACCTTTAATGGTGGGACAGACAGTCAGTACCTTTAATGGTGGGACAGACAGACAGTACCTTTAATGGTGGGACAGACAGACAGTACCTTTAATGGTGGGACAGACAGACAGTACCTTTAATGGTGGGACAGACAGACAGTACCTTTAATGGTGGGACAGACAGACAGTACCTTTAATGGTGGGACAGACAGTCAGTACCTTTAATGGTGGGACAGTCAGTCAGTACCTTTAATGGTGGGACAGACAGTCAGTACCTTTAATGGTGGGATAGACAGTCAGTACCTTTAATGGTGGGACAGACAGTCAGTACCTTTAACAGTCAGTCAGTACCTTTAATGGTAATACAGGCAGACAGTACCTTTAATGGTGGGACAGACAGACAGTACCTTTAATGGTGGGACAGACAGTACCTTTAATGGTGGGACAGACAGTCAGTACCTTTAATGGTGGGACAGTCAGTCAGTACCTTTAATGGTGGGACAGTCAGTCAGTACCTTTAATGGTGGGACAGACAGACAGTACCTTTAATGGTGGGACAGTCAGTCAGTACCTTTAATGGTGAGACAGTCGGTCAGTACCTTTAATGGTGGGACAGACAGTCAGTACCTTTAATGGTGGGACAGACAGTCAGTACCTTTAATGGTGGGACAGTCAGTCAGTACCTTTAATGGTGGGACAGACAGTCAGTACCTTTAATGGTGAGACAGTCAGTCAGTACCTTTAATGGTGGGACAGACAGTAAGTACCTTTAATGGTGGGACAGACAGTCAGTACCTTTAATGGTGGGACAGTCAGTCAGTACCTTTAATGGTGGGACAGACAGACATTACCTTTAATGGTGGGACAGACAGACAGTACCTTTAATGGTGGGACAGACAGACAGTACCTTTAATGGTGGGACAGTCAGTCAGTACCTTTAATGGTTGGACAGACAGTCAGTACCTTTAATGGTGGGACAGACAGTCAGTACCTTTAATGGTGGGACAGACAGTCAGTACCTTTAATGGTGGGACAGACAGTCAGTACCTTTAATGGTGGGACAGACAGTCAGTACCTTTAATGGTGGGACAGACAGACAGTACCTTTAATGGTGGGACAGACAGACAGTACCTTTAATGGTGGGACAGACAGTCAGTACCTTTAATGGTGGGACAGACAGACAGTACCTTTAATGGTGGGACAGACAGACAGTACCTTTAATGGTGGGACAGACAGACATTACCTTTAATGGTGGGACAGACAGACAGTACCTTTAATGGTGGGACAGACAGTCAGTACCTTTAATGGTGGGATAGACAGACATTACCTTTAATGGTGGGACAGACAGACATTACCTTTAATGGTGGGACAGTCTGGGTTCTGGGGCTCCTGCAGGCGGGTCATGGCGAGCACGGCCTGGATGCGGATGTTGGGGAACTTGTCGGTGACGCGGACCAGCATGGCCTGGATGATGCTGTCGAACAGGTCGTCATCGATCACGGCGTTCGCCGCCATGCTGCCCAGCAGCTTTTTGATCAGCTGACACACGCGGAAACGCACCGCGCGGCTGTCGGCCT
This sequence comes from Nansenia antarctica, assembly GCF_963989245.1. Taxonomy (NCBI): domain Eukaryota; kingdom Metazoa; phylum Chordata; class Actinopteri; order Argentiniformes; family Microstomatidae; genus Nansenia; species Nansenia antarctica. The sequence continues at coordinate 19,786,823 of NC_137675.1, forward strand.
TGTGGGACTGAGGGGGCGGCCGGAGGGAGGGAGAGAGGGATGGAGGGAATGAGGGTGGGATGAGGGTGGAGAGTGAGAGGGAGGGAGGGGGGAGGGAGGGTGAGGGTGGGGGAGAGATGGAGTGAGGGAGGGATGAGGGTGGAGGGAGGGAGGGATGAGGGTGGAGAGAGAGAGGGAGGGAGGGGGGAGGGAGGGATGAGGGTGGAGAGTGAGAGGGAGGGAGGGGGGAGGGAGGGATGAGGGTGGGGGAGAGATGGAGTGAGGGAGGGATGAGGGTGGAGGGATGAGGGTGGAGAGAGAGAGGGAGGGAGGGGGGAGGGAGGGATGAGGGTGGGGGAGAGATGGAGTGAGGGAGGGATGAGGGTGGGGGAGAGATGGAGTGAGGGAGGGATGAGGGTGGGGGGGAGAGAGAGAACAGGGATGGAGAGAACGTTAAGAGAGAGAAGAAAAAAAAACAGGAAATCCTGAAACATCGCTGAGATATGTTCACCATGTAGTTCATAGTATTCTTGTTCAATATAGACCGCTGTGTGTGTGTGCGTGCGTTAGGGCTGTATGTGTGTGTGTGTGTTTGTGTGCGTGCGTTAGGGCTGTGTTTGTGTGTGTGCGTGCGTTAGGGCTGTGTTTGTGTGTGTGTGTGTGTGTGCGTTAGGGCTGTGTGTGTGTGTGTGTGTGTGTGTGTTTGTTAGGGCTGTGTGTGTGTGTGTGTGTGTGTGTGTGTGTGTCAGGGTTTCCGTTAGAAAAAATTGCCGCCGGACACCGTGTCCGGGAAGATTTCGATTTACCGGACAAACGTGATATATTCCGGTCATCATATTAAAATATAATATAGCTGTTTGTCGCGGTGATTACTGTTGTGTAGCGGCCTATATATGCCATTTAATGTCTATTTCTCATCGATTCCACCAGGAGTGTGGAATCGATTAGATGCGAGCTATATAATATAACATGATTCGCATGCGCGCTATGCCATTATGTCCAGCGCTGAACGGGCGCCTCACTGGGAACTGAACAGACAGCATCGATCAATGAACGGACTCCACATTACGTTAACTGAAGTTTGTTAAATTGTTTGGGATTAATGTGAGTTTTCTATTTTCTCTTTCCAGTTTTACCCTTTTTTTTAATCAATAAAACAACGTCATTTCTATAACCAGGGGGGTGTTCCATCAACGTCGCTAAAGGAAAATCTAGGCTTATTTCGTTAAGTCTCGCGAGACTCTTAAAAAGATCCAGGCATATCTTGATAGATCTCGCGAGACTTGTCAAAATAAGCCTAGATTTTCCTTTAGCGACGTTGATGGAATACCCCCCAGGTCTCGCTGGTTGGGAAGGCATTTCGTTTAGCTGCCTGTCAAATCATACTTAATCGGACTCGGGAGTATGACAATGAGGAGAACATAACTGTTTATTGAGAAACGATTGATAGGCAGGCTGGGATACGTATATAAAGAAATACCACAATGTCTAGATGTATAACATTTTATTGAACAGTGCAAGCATGTAGGCTTCTGGCGTGACACGGCTAGCCTAATTTCCGTTCATATGCCTTTTATCAGATAAAATAAAATAGAATACAACTCTTTGAAAATAAATAGGCTTTAAATTAACTTGCAATGCGTATAGGCTAATTTCCGTTCGATGTTACAGCCGGCCTATGCCTTTTCTCAGATAGATAGGGGATAGCCCTGTAAGCTCATACGGGTCTGTATGTCATCCTGAAGACCGGCTGTTAGATCATATCGCTGAAGTTTGTCTCCATCTTAGTGTAAATGTTGTCCGTTTCGTTTGTTATCCTTGTTATTGTGCGATAAAGTTAAGGCGCTCCGCTTCGGGACACCATTTTCAGCTGAGCACCAAACACACACACACAACACTGCCCGAGAGAGAAGGACCCGCCCCCTTTAGTTAGCCGCTAACTAAAGGGGGCGGGTCCTTCTCTCTCGGGCAGTGTTGTGTGTGTATGAGTGTGTGTGTGTTTGGTGCTCAGCTGAAAATGGTGGCCCGAAGCCAATTTGAATACATAATGTGAACTTTAGCGAATTGTATTCAAATTGTGCTTAGAGGGAATTATTTTCACCGGACATTATGTCCGACGAGTTTTCAATTTGTCGGACTTCAACAAATTTTACCGGACAAAGACCGGTAATTACCGGTTAACGGAAACCCTGGTGTGTGTGTGTGTGCATTAGGGCTGTGTGTGTGTGTGTGTGTGTGGGGGGGGGGGTTAGGGCTGTGTGTGTGTTTGTGTGCGTGCGTTAGGGCTGTGTTTGTGTGTGTGCGTGCGTTAGGGCTGTGTGTGTACGTGTGTGTGTGTGCGCGTGCGTGCGTTAGGGCTGTGTTTGTGTGTGTGTGTGCGTTAGGGCTGTGTGTGTGTGTGTGTGTGTGTGTTTGTTAGGGCTGTGTGTGTGTGTGTGTGTGTGTGTGTGTGTGTGTGCATTAGGGCTGTGTGTGTGTGTGTGTGCGTTAGGGCTGTGTGTGTTGTGTTAAAATACCTCCAGCAGGAAGGTGAACATGTAGCTCAGGAAAGGGTGCTCCTCCTCCTCCTCATCATCATCGTCATCTCCCTCCTCCTCCTCCCCCCCCTCCTTCGGGGGAGACTGAAAGCTTGTGGCGAACATGGACACAAACCCGATGACGTGCTCCACCGCGGGCTCGCGCTCGTACACGATCATGGCATACTTCAGGTAGTGGATGAACTCCTGGTGGAACACCGTCTTGTCCGCCAGCTAGACAGCGTCAGGATGGTGAAAACAAAAACACATTATTTTAATTGGTTTTGTCAAGTGCAAAATAACAGCCTCCGCACACACTCCAAACTCAAAAAATGTAGTTTAGTTTCTGAAGAATGGAAGTGAAGAGTATCAATAGAGTGTTTTAATATATATGCCTGAAGAAGAAGGTCTATGAACGAAAGCTTGCCCAATAAACTACGTTTTTTTGCACAGATTTGAGTGTTTGATGTAGGGATGCTCCGATTTATCGGCCACCGATTTAAATCGGCCGATTTCACTCCAAATGACTCGATCGGTGATCGGCAAAAATGGCCGATCGCAAAAGATCAGCCTTAAAACATGTAACGTTAGATATATAACGGAGCGATGTATTTCTACGGAAAGGCTGACTGACGCGGGGCTCATTCAATCTCCGCGTTCGTTATAGATACGCTTGCAGCAGCGGGTGGACTCCCGGTTCATTGAGTTTACGGTTAAAAGCATAACTTCTCGGGGTGTCAGCGCGGTGGTTCAGGGCTCAAAATGACCGTATACCGATGGTGAAGTTAGCAAAGGAGTATTGTGATTGTACCACCTCCATAGCCGGTGTTATTCACGGGCAAAGACGGTGCCCTTTGCGGGTTAATAACTGTAAGTTACCGTGGGTTAGGATAACAATTCAAACGTGTCCGGATAGGGGAGAGGACAGGGAATCCAAAACCATTTGAATGGTGTCGATACGACACTGCTATCACGGTCGACACAGCGCGGAGCGAATTCCCTGTTAAAACGATTCTCTCGCCCCGCTGTCAACGGGAGTTTCAACCAGCAGGCGCGGTGCTGCGAGCAGCAGCGTGTGAACTCCCGGTTCATTGAGTTTACGGTTAAAAGCATAACTTCTCGGGGTGTCAGCGTGGTGGTTAAGGGCTCAAAATGACCGTATACCGATGGTGAAGTTAGCAAAGGAGTATTGTGTTTGTACCACCTTCACAGCCGGTGTTATTCACGGGCAAAGACGGTGCATAATAGCGATTTTTTGTGTTATGCTTGTTGTAAATAAAAGTTCTATGATGCATTGAAATGACATTAAACTAAGATAATACGATGGTCTGCATAATTTTTCGAATCTTTATTAATAAGCTATTACAGAAACTGTAGTGACATTTTCCAAGAGCGAATGTGGTATTTAAAGATGGCGGTTAGCGAAGAAATCTATGAACATGGGATGACGATTTCCATTGACCAATCAACGGTGTGCAGCGTCACACGTCACACGCAGCCTGGCAAAAAGGTACCCTTCGGCCCTATGGTTCCTGCTCAGATTCAGATTCAGATAACGTTTATTGCCATTATGCATACACATATAGGAATTTGCTTCGGCATTACAGTAAGTGCGTTTATACTTTTTTCACATGTATACAAAAACAAATGCAAAAAACAGGACAACACAGGACAGACAACAGTGCATTGGATAGTGCAACATATATAAAGTGCAGTGCAGAGTTTTTACAGTGAGTCCAGTGCATATTCAGTCCTGGGCAGACTTGGGGGCGGGGGGGAGGGGGAAGCCAGAGTCATTTATCAGCCTGGCGGCTGAGGGGAAGAAACTGAGCCTGTGGCGGGCCTTCAGTGCCTTGGGCAGCCGCAACCTTCTTCCAGAGGGAAGCAGGGTGAGGAGGCCGTGGCCGGGGTGGAAGGGGTCGGCCATGCTCACGATGGGTAGCTAAAGAAGCGACCCGACCCGACCCAGGCCGACAAATGGAAAAGCGCCAAAGAAGCAGGCCAGCCCGGACTGACCCGGGTCAGCCCTCTAGTGGAAAAGCCCCATAACTTTCAAGGATTTCAAGGACCCGTGGGAACCCTGCCTACCTTGCTGTAGCGGGCCTTGAGGCTGGCCACCAGCTCGGCTCTGTTGGTGTGGCCCTTCTGGGCCCGCTGGAACGCCTCTTTGATCTCCAGGTCTCCGTCTGTGGTCATCTTTAACTCTCCTGGACGAACACGTTACTTTTAAAAGCGTTGTCAGCCGTACAATGGTTTTCTCTGTGTACCACATGCACAAAAGAAGAGATTTGGTGAGGCTGCATTCTCATTTTATGCAGCCAGATTGTGGAATGCACTGCCAGTTTGCATTAGGGATGCAACCTCAGCACATGTACAAGTCAAGACTAAAAACCCATATTTTTAATATTGCCTTAAAATGACTTTAAATGACATTAATGTTAGTTGATGAATCTATATATTTGTATGTAATGTACTGACTTGATTAAATCTTATAGTCATTCTTATATTATTTTGTTATTTTGTTAAAGCACTTTGAGCTGCAACGTTTGCAGGAAAAGTGCTATACAAATAAAGGTTATTATTATTATTATTATTATTATTATTATTATTATTATAGTGAGATTATATCCAAAGTCCAAAGCTGTTTTCTTACCGGCTAGATCGTCTCAACAACACAGTGGTTCCGGTACTACTGTTGGCTACTACCATCTAGCTAAAGTTAGGCTGTACTGCGAAGTAGTTTAAAGCTGCATAATTTCAGTTCACGGTATTGAAATATATATCATAACATACTTCTCTCGTGCAATACAACTACAGTCCTTCGATACCTTTGTCTGGGGGTGGGGGGACACTACAGATCTGTCTCTGGGGGTGGGGGGACACTACAGATCTGTCTCTGGGGGTGGGGGGACACTACAGATCTGTCTCTGGGGGTGGGGGGGACAGTGGGACACTACAGGGACGTTCGCTAATGTGTTTACACACACGTTTGGGTGGATGCGGCGCAGGAGGTAGAGCCGGGGTCTAATGATCGCAAGGTCGGCAGTTCGAACCCCGGCTGGCCACATGTCAGGTTGTCCTTGGGCAAGACACTGAATCCCAATTTGCTCCCAATGTAATGAGCGGGCCGACGCCTTGCATGGGTCGCTTGCCGCTATTTATGGATGTGTGTGTTAATGGGTGAATAATAATACTAATAATACTAATAATAATGTATAGCAAACGTAATGTCCTGCAAACGTTGCAGCTCAAAGTCCTTTAGAGAGGGGCCATTATTGTAAAGCGCTTTGGAATAAGGTGCTGTATAAGTCAGTCCATTTACACACAAGTTTGAAGTTTCCACTGAACTAAAGCAGCAGGGACATGACATGTGATTACAGGGTATATACAGGAATCTTGAGGTTAATTTGAAAGTGACAGTTGGATCTAAGTGACAGTTGGATCTAAGTGACAGTTGGATCTAAGTGACAGTTGGATCTAAGTGACAGTTGACACTAGAACAGCCGTGTCTATGTTACCTACTCAGGGCATATACAGGAATCTGGAGATTAATTTCAATACCTTTCTAAGACTTTTTAAAGACCTTGTCAATATTTTTCCAGACCTCACCGCCACTTGGAGTTGTAACCGTTGACATCAGTGACACCTTTAACTTAACAGTTTTAGTTTGCAACAGACTAGACCACTATCATACAACACAATGTTCAGGTTCATCTTCGTTTTTTAATAAAAACGAATAAATTCACTAAACTTTTACTCAAAGTTTTTAGGACTCAAACTCTTTGGACAGAGTCTAATTCAGAAAAATACCTATGAAATTCAAGACCTCATAAAATCGTGATAAGACTTTTTAATCCTTATTAAGGGTCTTGATTTTCCCAAAATTGATTTATCAACTTTTAATACTTTTCAAGACACCGCGGATACCCTGCCTACTCTCTGTAGCCTAGCAACCCTGAGAAGCCCCTCGTAGCTAGCCCTCTAGCGCCCCCCTCCCCTCCAGGCCGCCCGGGGTACTGCGGGCGAGGCAGCTAGCCAGGGTGGCTAACCCACTACTTACCACAGGGATGTTCGCTAAAGTGTTCACACGGTCAGTTTAACGTGAAACTAAGGCCTTGTCCACACTACACCGTGCGTTTTCCCTAAAAAAAGAATCGCGTCCACACAATCACAGTTGTAAAAAAACACCATCCACACAAAACCGCGAACATTGTTTAAACCGCGCCAAAAATAACCAATAGCGTCTGGCTGTGCCCCTTGGCGAATCAGAAGTCTATAAAACAGCTACCATTTCCGGTCCTATTATTATTATTATTCAAACTTCCTAAACCTTTTGAAACATATTATGTCTGTGTACATTAAAACTGTAGTCGTCATCACAAGTTAGAAAATGATATTGGGCCCCCAAATCAGTTTACAACTTGTAATTATATTACGATGTTTCTGTCAGTAAAGGTATGCAAGCAATGCAGGGTGCGTTCGTAAATCCGCTCTGAGAGCGCCGGAGCGCACACTGGGTTCAACGTCCCGTAATTTGATTGGACAAGAGGCATTCCATGAGTGCTGATCAGATTTCCAGGGCGAATTTATGAACGCAGCCGTAATATAGCTAGTTAACAGAAGACGGAAAGAAACGTCAGATTAGATATATAAACGGGTTATTTTGATAAACTGGACACATTTTGGGAATATATATGGTTACTTTCTCGCCTGAAAACATATTAAAACTTCATAAAATGACATGTTAACACTTAGAGGCAAAAGTACAGATGTTAGCCAATGGAGGTTTAAAATGGAGGATTTAAATTGTCTTAAGTAGCCTAATGCCTAATGGCGCATATATTCTTGACGTTCAAGCCGAAAACCCCGGTTTTCCCGTATACACCTCTCCGCTGAAACCCGAGTTTCTACAAAAGTTCACCCTGGCCGGAGTTCTCAAGAAAGCACGGTTTCAAACCGGGGAGAAAAACGTCCGGTAAAAAAAAAACCGGAGTAGTGTGTACAGGGCCTAAAGCAGTAACACGACATGTATGACTAACGTAACATCGTGTATAGGTTACATATATACTTATACACACATTAAGACACATTAAGACACATTAAGACATCGTTAATAAGTAAGATAATTCTTACTTTTGTTGACGACAAAAGCAGCTGTGTTGTTTCTCCGACCGGCCGCCTCTTTTTCAAATCTCAACGGTCTCTCAGCTCAGCTCTCGCGAGAGGTCGGAATCTCGCTGAGGGGCGTGTGCGCGCGCTGCCTCCTCCTCCTCGCGGCAGGTTCACAGCGCGTTGGAATAGGTGGACATAGCTCATAACTGTTTATAGATCATAACTGTTTATATCTCATAACTCAGCGTTTCCCAAACTGTGGGGCGCGCCCCCCTAGTGGGGCGCGGGGGTACTGCAGGGGGGGCGCAGAAATAAATAAATAAAAAACTAATAAAAAAAAAAACTGGGAATACTGCTGCCTTTTGCAACATCGTACCTGTGTGAGATAGGCTTTTCTGCTGTTGCTGCTATCAAAAGCAAATACAGGTCGAAGTTGAACATTGAGAATGAACTGAGAGTGGCAGTCTCAAAACAACAACCCCGCTTTGAGAAGATTTGCAAGGCAAAGCAAGCACACACAAGTCATTGATCGTAATTGTGATAGGAATGTGTAGAGTAAGAATAGTGATGCAGTAGAAATTAGTTAATGTTGATATGTTGAATATTTCAGTGGCACAGGATCATTTGCCAAGCACTTATGTTCCTTTTCAACCCATAATAAAATATAAAACTATAGTTGGATATATGTGTCTTGTTATTATTAGAAGAGAAAATGTAATGTTTGTACAACTTTATACAATTAATTATATCAATCTAGGTGGGGACCGGGTTAGGGGGGGCTCGAAAATATTTCCAATTACCCAAGGGGGGCCTGATTGAAAAAGTTTGGGAACCGCTGTCATAACTGTATATACCTCTATACTGATGTTTACAACACTACCTCTGTCTGCACATACTGTATATTACATAGTTACTTATCACTACCATTCTTGTTCTATGTATATTATGCCCTTTATATCACTATTTGCACTTCTGGTTAGATGCTAAACTGCATTTCGTCGTATAGTATTTGTACTCTGCGATGACAATAAAGTGTAATCTAATCTAATGATAGATCAAAAGAACATCATATCTGTCAAGTTATGTGTTGGTTTTCTGTGCTTCTCCTAACTTGAAAGGGCTTTGACCGTTTGACCAGAGTTTCACTGGGACTCCACTCTTTCTGCATCCAATGACCAGACAGCAATTATCTTTCTCCTTTTATTTTGGACTTAATTTGGTCTCTTTTTCATCAGAATTACAAGTAGTAGCAGTAGTAGTAGGTGGTAGGTAGTAGTAGTAAAATATAGCGGCTAAGAAACAATATGAAATAATTTACAATGCAATAAAACATTCCAAAATTATGTACCGCCCCTTTAACTACACCATGAACTGAACTTGATATCAAACACCCAACAGCAACCAATTGGCTATCAAACAAATCCAAGATATCAAACAAACAACAACACACATCCAAGTCATCTCACCGTCAGCCACTCTGGGGGGTATTCCATCAATGTCGCTAAAGGAAAATCCTGGCTTATTTTTGATAACTCTCGCGAGACCTATCAGAATATGCCTGGATATTTTTAGGAACTCTCGCGAGACTTGTCAGACTAAACCTGGATTTAACAGTTGGTTTGAGCACAGCACTGCAATAATAGGCAAATGTTCCTACCACAGTGTGTTTGTTGAACTGAATCCTCAACTGTGGAACTGCAGACTAATAGTCTAGCAGCAAGTCCTCAAAAAAGGCTTTAGTTTTCGAGATACCCCTACCCGAGGTAGAGCAAATGACAACAATTATTTTTCTTATCTTTAGGGTCTCCCATTAATGAAATTGATTGTTGTCAAATTTTATTTTTGGGGAAAATATGTTTTTTTGGTTGTTCTTTAGAGCTACCCCAATCCCTGAAAAAGAGCCAAATTAGACCAGGCCGAATATGGGGAAGGTGACAAAAAAGCCCATAACTTGAGAATGATCACTCCTTTCCTCTTCAGATTTGCTGAGGTATGAACCAGGTGGTTGTCCTACATCACCAAATAGTCAGACAACTATTTACCTAAATAAATACTGAATTATAGTCCTGTAAACTTAGCTTTAGTTTAGACGGAAATTGTACTTTTTGGTGACAGGAACATAGGACTCCATCACTTTTCTCTAATTTATCAGAAAAACAGAAATCCCTGAAAAATATATCATTACTGAATTGTCTAAGGTGCTATTGAACAATAACCAGTAGTTGTATGGAAATATCTCATACAGTTCTATTGCAAATGAGATTTCTTTAGACATAGGCCTACCTCTTCTCTGATACAGTCAAATTCCGAATGGGGGATAAGTGGCATAATAGCCTATAAGTTAAGAATGCTCACTCTGATGGTCATCATATTTGGAGAGGGAAATACCAGGTGGCTGAACTACATCACCAAATAGTCAGAATAAGAGTAACCCAATAAAATAAAGTTTATTAGTTCTAAATTGCAAGCCTCTAAAACATAGGTGTAAATAGTACAGGTTTTATTAAAACTGGAACCGTAATTCAAAGTACAGTATAGAAATAATTTTGAAGCTTGACAGTGGAACACTCTCTGCCACTCTGGTTTGAGTGACAGCTGCATGTTTCAAAACTGTGTAGCCAACTGGGCAGCAGCAGCCATAACAATCTCCATCTCAGAGGGAGAGGGGCTGTGGATTGACAGTTCTGTTCAGATTATCACCAATCTAATGACAGATAACAGGTAACACATATGTCCAACTATGATATTAATATGTTGTTGAATATGTTGATAGATTTGTGAGCTTTTAAACCATAGTGCAGGCATTCTGATCTAGGCAGAGGCTAGCAGAGCCCAGCTTACAAGGACTCAGAACCATACTGAACGTTGCTCAAGGACGAGATGATGAAGTTCATAAGAGACTATCGCCCCACTCAGATGACATACTGTCCTTCAAGGTCAAGGTTTCATATCACAGGTCATGTCGGGCCAGTTATTCAAGCACACATAACTATACGCCTACAACCAGTGATCAAGAACCACCCCAGGATCAGTAAAAGACTTAGACTGTCCAGAGACACTAGATTTGACATCCGTAGCTAGTGTTTCATTTGCAGCCAATGTTTCAATTGCAGCCAGAAAGTCACAAAGAGAGAAGGCCTGACCCCTATATGTACCGGTACAGGTGAAAGTACAAGGTCAAAGGTCCTCAACGCAGCCTCAGAGAGGTTTGATGAAATAATACATCACCGTATGCTGACCTATGAAGATCTTTTTGCCTATGATGCAAAGTATCACAGAAGTTGCCTAGGACACTATCTTTCAGAAAGGAACATTCTAGCAGCTAGAAACAAACATTTAACAGAAAAGAAGTTAAATGAACATGAAAGAGCTTTCATTGAGCTAACTGAAGAATTAACTAAGACAGTTTTTTCAAAGCATATGACTGTCACAACACTGAGTGCTGTAACTGAGAGCTATAAAGGAAAACTGAGTACAGCTACAGAACCAACAATGTATAAATCCTGGAAACTCAAAGAAAAGATGAACCAGCATTATGGGGATAAACTCATCTTCATTGAACGTCCTGGAAAATCTGATCTGATCTGTTCTGGTGCCATGACTGTTGGCCATGCAATGAGAGAAGCTTCTCTCCTCAGAGAAAACATAACAGAAGACAGGGAGACAATGCCTCCACAGAGAACAGAGACCCTCACTGACACTCAAATCCTCCACCAGGCTGCAGGTATATTGAGGAAAACTATGGAAAAGGTTGAGCATGAGCCTCAATTCTACATAAGCAGTGACAAGCTTTCCCTTCTCCAGTGCAGTGAATATGTGCCAAACACTCTGTATGATTTTGTGAACTGGTGTGTCAATGCAGGTGCATTTAAAAATGTGCAGACCTGTGATGAGGACCCAGCTCTGAAGAATAACACAAGTGTTATAACCTTTTGCCATGATCTAATTGCACAGTGCTGCAGCAGGCGTACACCTATCACACTAGGACTTGGGATTATGATCCATCATGAGTTTGGCAGCAAGGCCCTTATCAACAAGCTACACATGATGGGTCATTGTGTGTCGTATGATGAAGTGCGTCAATTTCTCACATCAGTAGCAGCAGATCAATAACAGAGAAGCAAAGGTGTTTACATTCCAAATGGACTGACAAGAACCACAGAACATGGGATAATTGATGCAGCCATTGACAACTTTGACCAGAATGAAGAGACGCTGGATGGCAAAAATACAACAGATTCCATGGCAATTGTTGTATACAGAAGAGGTGATGTTGCCACAGCACACAACCCCATCCTGAGAATCCCAGAGAGATCTCTCCATGCCCTGGACAGCTGTGATTTGGATAATGAAGAGGTTCAGAGGTAAATATTATAGACCAACTATCTGCCAGACACATGCAATACTTGATTAAAATGGCTCTGATATACTGTATGTTAATGCAATATAATCCAATATTAAAATGTAAAATGTGTAATGTGCACTGGAGGCTTCAAGTTTCACATTACACTTGTGTAAGTCAGACTAGCATGTGTCCAATATTCAAGTTACACATTATTTGTGAGGTCACACATCATAATCTAAGGAATCTGGAGTGTTGTTGTTTGTAAGGGCATTTTGTTAAAGATTGAATTATATGACAAAAGATGCCTAATGACTTGTTCTTGAATTTCAGATACATCAAGCCAGGTAGGCGATCTGAACCACCAGCAGTTCTACCACAGGTCCTCAAATCAGACAGCACAAAAGCTCAGGCAGCAGAAGGCCAAGACTTACTTTGGAAGGTGAGCCGTATCATGAAAGAAGAAGACCAGAGAATCCCAGGATGGTCTGCATTCAATGCCTATGTATCCACGTCAGACATCCCATTAACAACAGTACAATATATGCCCTTCATAAGAGCTTCACCATCAGACCTATCTACAATCTATACAGCTCTTTTGCAGCTCACACAGCTTGCTCAAGAACTGGGACAGAGGCATATACTTGTAACTGCTGACCTTGCCATCTACAGCAAAGCACAGCAAATTCTGTGGAGCAAACCTGAAGCTTTGGATGGCAAGATCACCATGAGAATTGGAGGAATGCACGTCACCATGGCCTTTCTGGCAAGCATTGGGAAGGTGTATGCAGACGGGGGCCTCTTTGACATGATAACCGAGTCTGGAGTCTATGCTGACGCAACAGCTCGGCAGATGCTTCAGGGGAAACAACTGACAAGAGGTGTGAGGAGCATCAAGGTTGTTTCAGAGGCTCTGTTCAGGCTCTTCTGGATGGCACTGGTCTCCTGGCTGAACAAAAAAGGCCAGAGTCCATTGTCTGCTGAACAAGAACACCTCCTGCGAGATGTGCAGCATGCCTTTCATGGCGACGACCAGGTCTCTGCCAGACAGTTCTTAAGTGAAGTGGAGACAGACCTTCCTGAACTGAGGAGAAGAATACAACAGTTTTCAGAGAGGGGAGTTCAACAATCAGCAACTTTTAAGTACTGGCTGAATTTCCTCAAAGGGGCTGATCTCTTACTCAGAATGCTACGATCAGAGCGTGAAGCTAACTTTGACCTTCATCTCAACTGCATGTCTGAAGCAATACCATGGTTCCGGCTGCTGGCAGGATGAAATGCAATGTGTGGTCATGGTATTTGACAGGTATGACGGCCCACAGTCAATCAAAGACCTGGAGAGGCAAAGGAGAGGTGCAAGTGATGGAAGGCCTACACATGTTATCACTGGCAACACAAATGTCCCAAACTACAGGAAGTACTTGAGGAGTAGTGGAAACAAGACTGCACTGTGCATGTTTGTGAGCAACTACATTGTCATTGCAGCCCCATAGAGACTACACTCAGATGACTCCATCATCTTGGCAGGTGGATTTGACAAAGGGGAGGAGGTGAAGAGCATCTGCACAGCAGGAGTCAGCAGTTTGACATCACTGTACAGTGATCAGGAGGAGGCAGACACAAGGATGGTGCTCCATGCCATACATCTTGCAGAGTCATATTCCCGCATCATTGTGAGGTCTGATGACACAGATGTGGAAGTACTGCTCATATACTATGCAAGCAAAGAAATGTTTGGTTCATCTCTGGTGTACATGCATACAGGCCATGGAATGAGAGAGAGCTATGTCCCCATCAACACCATATCTGAGAAGATTGGAAAAGACATGTCTAACTGTCTACCAGCATGTCATGCACTCACTGGCTGTGACACAACAAGTAGTTTGTACAGAATAGGAAAGACAACAGCATTCAACAAACTCAAGACCCATCTCAGCGAGCTCAAAGATCTGGCCCATTTTGGACTCTCTGCCAGCTTGGAAGAGTCTTTGCCAGTCGCAAGAGAATTTGCGCTACTCCTATATGGAAAAAAGAAAATGGAAAATGGATTGATTGGGTTACTCTTATTCTGACTATTTGGTGATGTAGTTCAGCCACCTGGTATTTCCCTCTCCAAATATAATGACCATCAGAGTGAGCATTCTTAACTTATAGGCTATTATGCCACTTATCCCCTATTCGGAATTTGACTGTATCAGAGAAGAGGTAGGCCTATGTCTAAAGAAATCTCATTTGCAATAGAACTGTATGAGATATTTCCATACAACTACTGGTTATTGTTCAATAGCACCCTAGACAATTCAGTAATGATATATTTTTCAGGGATTTCTGTTTTTCTGATAAATGAGAGAAAAGTGATGGAGTCCTATGTTCCTGTCACCAAAAAGTACAATTTCCGTCTAAACTAAAGCTAAGTTTACAGGACTATAATTCAGTATTTATTTAGGTAAATAGTTGTCTGACTATTTGGTGATGTAGGACAACCACCTGGTTCATACCTCAGCAAATCTGAAGAGGAAAGGAGTGATCATTCTCCTTCATAGCAAAAATCAGGTCGTTTTGTATTTTGCCTGACGTCCCAGTAAACACTTTGTTTGTGGACAGGTGGTAATGTAAATCTGGGTTGTTTTCAGCCAGAAAAGAAAGAAGCTCAACGTAGTATCCTCTGTTTGTGGACTCGGTGCTTTCATCGTGTCCCCTAAATGAAAGTTATTGTTTACCCCAAAACAGGACACAATCGATCAGTATTATCGATCAGTCAACGAAAGCTTTCGTTGTGGCGCTCGTTTCCCTGCGCACTTTCAAAAGTTTCACATCTACCGGCATAGTTACGCATCTCAATAGTGAATATCAATAGTGCGTATCAATAGTGCGTATCAATAGTGCGTATCAATAGTGCGTATCCAATCAAAAGACGTGCTGGGTGCTGACATCATTGAGCCTTACAGCAGGCGCCGTTGTTGCTTTTGCTCGCATCTACGTAGGTTTACTAGGTACGCCACAGGTTTTCTCGTTCCAACGTTAAGTTACAGGTCGAATTCGCGGCACCGTTTATTGTGCAGGCAGGCAGATTTTGGAGCCCCCTAGCAACACATTTTGATTGGATAAAAGCTCTAACATAAAGGCCAGCCCTCCAAATCTCAATCGGAGACTGGAAGCAGCGCAACCAAGAGGAAAGCTATGAAATGAAGAGAATAGACTATGGGGAATCATTAATACATATTTGTGGAAAAAATATATTAAAATAAAATGTATATTCTGATGATGTTTAGGCCAGCAGAGAAGGCCTTGCTGGCCCTGACGGCACACCACTGGATAAAGGACACACTGACCCAGTCATGAGGGAATGGGTTTGAAGATCAAATGACTGGCCAATTAGTGCTTTAGAACGCACATAGAATTAACTGTATAAAAATGTCTGTACATCCTGAAAACATAACTGTGTGCATATGCTTACCTGTTTCTTAAATACATAGCTGTGTGTGCATATGTGATTAACGAGCCCCAGACAGGGGGTGTGACCGCAGAGGGACACAGAGGGAGGCCAGAAGAAGAAGATAACACACAGTACACTCTCGCACCCACACAGAGAGGAGTTGAAGGCCACATAACTAACTAAAACACTTGCTCACAGCTGCAACAGATTTTATGCTGACAATTAAAAACCTACCAGATAGCAGAGGTAGTGGTGGTCTAGTGGATAGTGAGTTGGACTTGGGATCGGAAGGTTGTGAGTTCAAATCCCGCCTGAAGCCACACCACTACTAGTGTGCCCTTGGGTAAGGCACTTAGCCCTCAGTTACTCCAGGGGGAATGTCCCTGTAATTCGTAATTGTAAGTCGCTTTGGATAAAAGCGTCTGCTAAATGGCAAAATTATAAAATTATAAATGTTAAATCAAATGTATAACGTCTATGTACCAAGGCTAAACGGGGCTCTTGTCCGGTGAAGCTTCTGCAGTTAACCAGCTGATACTGGCCTGCGGAGGTGAAGCTAGATAGGACCCCTTTCCATGGAATGAAATGCTATTGTTTGCTGATGCTATTGTTTGCTGATGTGCTCGAATAAATATTCTCTTAAAGAACAGTTCAGTAGTGGTGCCGAATATATGATTGGATCATTTTATCTTAGAAGTTATATCAAGGACGTCTCGTTGAGATTAAACGAACTCGCTTGTAAGTGACGACTCAATTAAATCAATTCTGGAGAAGTTGATCGCCTTACAAAATTGGTGACCCCGACGTGATCTTCAACGGGATGCAAGGAGGAGTGGGCGAGGCTGGGTTCGGACTGAGCACTTCCACGGTACCAAGACAAAAGAGGTGAGCAGAGCCATTTAATGAAATCTGCTTAGGTAGACAATAGTGTTTTAGGTGGAAGTGCTGGGCCTGAATCGTGTGTCAAACCCATTCTGATCTGTGTCTGTGAAGATCCGTCACAAAGTAAGGATAATAATTAATTAAATTGACATTCTATACATTATTGAACACCACTGTCTGATATAAGCACATCTTGTATTAACGTGTAATAGACCCGCCGAGGTCTAAGGAAGGGACAGTAGCTAAGTCCTGGATATAAAGGGGTAACCAGACCTCAGGAAAGGACACTATAGTCCTGGATATTAAGGAAAGGACATCGTTCTGGATACTAAGGAAAGGACACTATAGTCCTGGATATTATGGGGTAACCAGCCCTCAGGAAGGGACACTATAGTCCTGGATATTAAGGGGTAACCAGCCCTCAGGAAGGGACACTATAGTCCTGGATATTAAGGGGTAACCAGCCCTCAGGAAGGGACACTATAGTCCTGGATATTAAGGGGTAACCAGCCCCCAGGAAGGGACGGTGTCCCGGAGGTTGAAATACCTTGCAACCAAGTGAGAAGTGTAGGTCATTGCGAGTAGGGTAGCGTCCACGGCAGGACTGCAGTCCGGTGGAGGTCCTATATTGGCGTGCCTCCTCTCACAACGGGCGCTAAAACAATTGTGACGTTAGGATTATAAGGTTCTATCTTCATTTTAGTCAAAATTGAGTTTTTTGCATAATCTGATCCATTAGGTGTTTATTAATGTGTGGTGTTATTTTTAAAATGTTGACATTTTGAGTTAGTAATTCATAAAATACAAAGGTTCCATCTCACAAAACATAATGGAATGTAAAAACTTTGACGCTCAATATCTCTGAACTACCCTAAACGGAGATAGAACCTTATAATTCTAAACTCACGCAATATGTTGCGTAATATTGTGTGTAAATAATAGTTGGAATTGTTATTATTATTGTAATTATTACTATTAAAAGGGATAGTTGAGTAAAGCGCCCTGGAGCAACTGGTCTAGGCTGAGTGCTCCCTGGCTTGGTATCACTCAAATATCACTTGCAAACTTTATAAAATATGTTATGCCTCGTTCAAGGTGTTTAAATAAGTGTTGTGCTGCGGGTGTGGTCCACCATTGAAGCGCAGACAGCAGGAGAAAAAGCTCACTAGGAGTGTCTCTGTTGATACGTGGTGATTTGTGTCTCGCCGTCTATGTAGTAGTATTTTTGGTGTGTTTGATTAAATTGTGTTTTTTGTTTAGTTGTTCAGGTTGTTTAGCATTGATTGGCAATTATAATATTGTTGGAATTGACCCCATATGGTTTGGAGTTAAGAATCTCATCTCAGACTGTGATGTGTGTAACAAACACAACCCGTTAAAACAGTACTTAAATGTACACATATCCGATGCCTCCCTGTCCATTCCAAGAGATATGTATTGACTTCACGGACATGGGAGTGATTGATAGATTTTCAAGGTGGCCTGAAGCATATCCGTGTAAACGGGAGGATGCTGCAGTCTGTAATAAAGTGCCTCTTAAAGGAATTCATACCACGGTTTAGTTTCCCTACAATAATACACTCTGATAATGGGTCACAATTTTTTAAATGTTTCCATATGGCTGCAATTAAGACAGCAATGGGGATTAAGCATCGATTTGGTTCAGTCTACCACCCCCAGTAGTCACAGGGGCTGGTTGAGAGGGCTAACCAATCTATTAAAAGAAAGCTTGCCGACAGGCATGATACAGAGACAGAGGGAGGTGGCTTGGACCTCCTCTCCATGGAAATAAATGTATGTACAGGTTATGTCAAAACTCTAACTAATCTCAATCGAGTTTTCTCTTCACAGGAACTGAATGCTGCGGAGAAAGCAGACAACGGCGCAAAACAGACTCCTATTTTAGACCCAGGCGACGTGGTGGACAGGACCGTGGGAGGTATATTGACCACCTCACACGCTGTCAAAGTCGAAGGTAAACCGGGTGCAGAGTGGCCTCTCCTGTCACACTGTAACAAAGCAGACCCACCACATGTATACAATTTTCAAATTCCTGGCGACTCTGTCAGCATGCACTTAGCCTCAAATAATGTGGAAAGTAACACAACAAGTGTATTAATCCATGATATTAGCGATCACCTGCCTGTCTTTTCATTTTATGAATGTAATTATAGAAAGAAGAGGGAGTTAAAGGAAATGACATACAAGAGAATAAGAACTGAGGAATCCATATCTGCTTTTAGAAATGAGTTATTAAAATGGAATTGGAAGAGTATGAAGAATCAGATGTGGACAAAGCGTATGGGTTATTCCTAGAAACATTTAAAGTTCTATATGAAAAAAAACTGCCCACTAAAACAATGTAGCAATAAGAATAAATATTCTGAAAATCTGTGGATGTCCAAGGACATTCAAAATGCATACAAGAAAAAATAATACTCTATACAGGGTATTTATAAAGCATAAAACAAAGGAGGCAGGGGTTAAATATAAGAAATACAAAAACAAACTAATTAGTATTATGAGAATATGTAAGAAGGATTAGTATAACAAATTATTAGATGAGAATAAAAAATAATGTTAAAGGAACAAAGTGGAACATTTTACAGACAATTACAGGAAAATTAGCCTTATAAATTAGGTGGTGGATGGATTTAATAATTTTTAAAAAGTATATATATATATATATATGTTGTTAATGTGGGGCCAAAACTAGCTAAAGAAATAAACGGCACTAGAAAGAGATTTGCTGAGGAGGACTGTGGAGAGAGAATCACTGACTCAATATCTTTGGGAACTATAGGAAAAAATAAAAATATTTTACTGATATACTGATATGGTAAACAAATGTATGAACAAAACTTCAACAGATAAACACCTCTTCACCAATTACAGACCGGTATCCTTATTATAACAGTTAGGGTTACAGTGGAAACAGTGGACCTGTCTCTCAGAGGACGGCCACCCCTCCATTACAGCGGCTGGTGATCATGTTGCCGATCTCAGTCCAGGTGTCCAGGTGGGGGTCATAGATCTCCACTGAGTCCACTAAGTCTCTGTTGGTGGCCCGCCCCCCAACAGCGTAGAGCAGACCATTTACGGCTGATACGGACACCCCCGCCCGCGCCACCGCCATAGGTGCCACCTCCACCCACTTCTCCTGTGGAAGGAAAGACACATTATGGTTAAAAGACACACAGTCACAGTCTTTGTACTAGTCAATAATACATGCTCATCTATTGCGATTCATAGAAAAAAACCATCTTTGACATAAATATCTCAGCTCTCTAACCTTTTAGTCTATCTTTTAGTCAATTGGGTAGACTCTGCGGCTTTATCTAAGTATACAGGCACCACCCTCCCCCTATAGGCGACCATCATTTAGCATGGACCAAGTCAGTTAACATGTATTTTGTGAAGTATCCCCTTCATGTTATTGTTCAGTCAAAGGTCAATGTCCAATACACTAACTAATTGTACTAATTGTGAAGCCTTCTGTGTGACAGCAGAGACAGACACCAGACAAGAGACAGGCTCCAACCTCCTCAGGACAGTACTTCTCCACCGTCTCCAGGGCGCCCAACGCGTTCCAGCCTCCCACGGCGTAGATGCAGTTGTTGAGGCAGGCCACGCCCACGTGGGCCCGTCGTGTAACCATGACAGGCAGGGCGCTCCAGCGGTGGGAGATGGGGTCGTACATCTCGGCCGAGCGCAGCCCTATCCACTCGTCACCGATACCCCCGATCACGTAGATTAACCCTGCAGAGCGATCAAAGGACACACAGATCTAGTTGGTTCAGAGGACCTTCCTAACAATAACATTACAATAACATTACGAGTGTTCATTAAGATCAAAAGGTAAATATGGTGTGAATATGGTATTACATTTTGCTTGTACATGTACTATATATATACATTTCTTCCTATTCTTCTTATTTTATTTGTTTTTAATTATCACTGAATAAGCATGCTAGTCTCTAAATCATAGGTTCCTTAGTGATCTCTGGGAGAGCCTAACCCTGTAACTCGCAGCAGCCAAAATAGTATCGTGGAACCGCCATGTTTCCGATGATCTCCCACTTGTTCTCTGCCGGGTCGTAGCGCTCCATCGTTTTCCCAATCTCCGATCCGTTCCAACCACCTGCAAGAGCACAGTAGTGAGGTCACATGATACTCTATTCACATCTACTTCCATGTACTGCATGTCCCAAGTGACAGGCTGGTGTTTACCTAGTGCGTAGAGCGCCCCGTGACAGGGGCAGACGCCAACTCCACAGCGTGGGAAATTCAAAGAGGCTACTGCCGCCCACTGCTTGGTCACTGGGTCATATCTCTCTGTGCAGTCGAATATCATGGAGTCCTTCTCGCCTGGGAAATAGCAAATGGAAAGCACAATTATATTATGTCAAATGGAAATTCCACTGTGAAATATCGACATGTCAAACATGTATGCATACAGTATGACTGTGATTGCATTATGGCACTTGTACATCGTTTTTGTTTTTACTCATGAACTTGAGGGACCACCATCTGTTGATTTCTACACTGTGTATAACGAAGTTGTTCTACTTCTACCTCTCACAGACAGACAGACAGATAGACAGACAGACAGACAGACAGACTGAGTGCACTGTCTCACCTCCAACCACGTAGACCATGCCCTCCAGCACGGCCACACCCAGCCCACTGCGGGCCTGGTGCAGGGAAGACACAGTGGTCCAGTATTGACTGAAGGAGTCAAAGCGCTCCACACAGCTGAGGGCTCTGCTCTCACTCCAACGGCCGCTCTGCAGCAGAGTGAAGCCTCCTGAGAGGGCGAAACCAGACGTGACGTGAGAGTGTTTTTACTACGCAAACGTAGGGAGATGAGGGCTGTATTGAAACTTGATAATCAAATGATTTTACAGGAACAACAAAGAGGTCTCCTCGCCACTTTTTTTGGTAAACAGCTGAGGGATGGGGCTGGAGAAATTTAACACATCTCAAATTAATAGACTGAGCTATGTATGCTTGGGCTCAAGAATTAATGGCTACAAATCATTAATTTAAATGTCCAAAAATGTATATACCAATCCCAGACTGCCCCTTTAAAGTTTACCACAGAGGCTTACCTATGGCATAAAGATATTTCCTGGCTTTTCTTCTGGGCCTCATCCTAGCAGGCTGTAACAGACTGTACATCTTATTCTCCTTGGGAGACTTGGTCACCTCTGTGTATTCCCTCAGCTGAGTCCGCAGTGCCACCTGCAGGCTGAAGTCAGAAATGCCTGCAAGGAGAAATTAAATGACTAGTCGGTCAGTTTATGCATGGAATCATCCAGTGCTGTCAAGTCGTGAGTCGTCAAGGTGAGCTCCAGGCTTCTCTGTGTACTGCCTCTGAACTGTACTGTGGGTCTCAACTACCTTCGATGTACTTGAAGAGTCTCTGTGGGGAGAGCAGAGGGAAGCGTACAGGATCCAGCACCTCCACCACATGCTTCTCCCTCTTGGCCACGTCCTGCAGCAGCCAGTCCATGGCTGCCGTGAACACCTGGTACTCGTCCTCAATCCTCAGCTCCTCGCTGCGCAACAGCTTCACCAGTTGGTCCTTCGACAGGCCCCAGAACTCATCAGACACACACATCTAGACAGACAGAGTTTCTTTGAGTTTCTTCTTTGAGTTTTTATGTGTTGGCTTGAACGTTTTTTTTTACTGATTTAAAGATGGGATATTCGTTTCTGTCATAGCTACATACAAAGTAGATTAAAATGAGTGGTAAGGAGAGAGATCCTGCCTTGGAGAAGTCATTTAGGAACTTAAATATTAAAATTATAGAAAAGGAAGATAAAGGGATGAGGGATGAGGAAGGAAAGAGAATGTTGCACCTGCAGGAAGTGGACATGGATGTAGTTCTCAGTGAACTCCAGCATGTCCAGACAGGCGATCTGCTCCAGGAACTGGTAGACACCAACGCAGTTAGATGGGTCCATGTGGCCCTTGAGGAACTCTCCACAGATGGACACCACCTCACTCAGCTGCAGCATGTCTGCTGCCACCATCAGCTCCTGCATGTTCTCCACTGTCACGTTGATCATACCTGGGGGGGGTGGGGGGGGGCAAGCAGCTCAGACTTCATTCAGAGAGATGCACACAAACAAAGAAGCTATCCTATCATCAATCAAAATAAGCATCACCTAGGCTATATAACATGGTGGTGCAATTCATGTGTATTAGCTTTCTGAACATTGGCTGTTGACTGAGAATAATAGCTAAAGAAAGGACCTTAAATACATAAACACACTAGTGTAATGAATGAACTAATGTCCTATGCATGAATGATACCAACAATATATCTTTCTCTCTAATCGTTGTGTAGATACTGTCTGTGGATGGAGAGCATGTATCCTGTCAGGACCTGTGTAGACAAACTCCAGCAGGACCTCGAAGACTTCGGCCTCCACTCCCAGGATCTGGACCTCCTCCTTGTCAGCCTCACTCATCCCCCAGGAGAAGAGGGCAGAGAAGTAGGGGCTGCTGGCAGCCAGGACCAACCTGTGCATACTGAAGACCCGTCCACCCACCCTCAACCTCACGTCACAGAAATCTGTGCGGAGCCTCATCTTGTTCATTTGGGCCAGTATGAGTCGAGCATAGCGGTCAGAGGCATAGAGAGCCTCCTCAGGGCTGGTCAGAGTCCCCACAGCAGCAGCGGTGTCACCATGGCTGCTACTCCAAGAGATGGAGGTAGAGGCAGGTGGGGAACGAGGTGGACCCATTAAGGACATGGTGACTCAGTCACAGAGACAGGGGCTGTGGTGTGTCCACCCGCCTACAGCTTCATGGCACAAGATTCTCTAAGCAGACACGTCATCTGACTCTAGGGCGAAAAAGGATGACACACATGACTGTGACTGACACACTTTCAAAAGTCACATTAAATTATTCATAGTTCATTAAGTCATAGTAATACATGGAGCAAAGATGTGGTGCTATTGTTTAATCGTGACTTCAGCTTGAGTGTTTGTATATACAAGACATTGTGAGGGATATGTGCTTGTCCCTATTGAGTGCCATTGATGCATTATGTAGAGACTGTTAACTGTTTTCTCAACAGATCCATTTGTGTCATTATAGTCTTTATTTTTGTACACATCATCATCTGATCTGGTTCAAACTTGCGCATGACACATTTCCTTAAGCAAATTTCACCAAAACAAAATAAAGTAGCAATGCGTAATAACATAATTTCCACAATAGTTCAGCCTAAATCCATAGTTTTAGTCTAGCTGCAGAATAACAGACTTGTATATTTAGGTGGGCTAAAATCAGACATATTGTGCTGTAGCTAAATAAGTATAATAACATGAGAACATGTTATCTTTACAAGATGTGCAGCAGCATCAGTTGTTTAGGTGTCGTGAGCTTAGAATGATAAGGTTCTATCTCCGTTTAGGGCAGTTCAGAGATATTGAGAGTCAAAGTTTTTACATTCCATTAATAATGTAACTAAGTATCTGAAAGATAAGAATTGAAATTACACACAATAATAGTCTTCTGATGTAATAAAATATGTATGAAATTCAGCAATGTTTTGCTATAGCCCACACTGGATAGAGGTTCACCCTCTCCCAAGCCCCCCCTCTCTTGCGCGCGTGCCCTGCACACATGCACGCACACATGCACACATACACACGCACACACACACACACACACACGCGCGCAGGCGCACACACACACACACGCAAACACACACACACACACACACACACACACACACACACACACACACACACACACACACTAAGCTGCTTGCTTAGTATTGTGTCAGCCTGACATTATGTTCGTCAGATTTCTTACAAATTGTTTGGCAACATTATCTTGAGGGGTTCACTGAAATCTAAACGTTGGGTGATTCTCCGCCTAGTCCCGCATCCAGCTCCGCCCCCACCGTTCTCCTCAGCCAACCACAGCTAGCTGTTAGCATCGTCACACCCCAAACTAAATTTAACATCGTTTCACCAATAATAGTCTGTCAGAACACACCCACATGTCCCCAGCGAGCTGTAGTTGATCACCAGGTATGTTTTATTCATGTGGGGAGAATCATTCATATAAGAAAAACGATAGGAAAATCTCTCTTACCTTTCTCGACCGCTTAAAAAATCCGGAAACTGGTGAAACTTGCTGTGCGCGTGAACACATCCCCATGGAAACCAACTGCCAGTTAGGTTGTATTGATCTGTCATTGGTCAACATTAAACCACAGTTAGGTTGTATTGATCTGTCATTGGTCAACATTAAACCACAGTTAGGTTGTATTGATCTGTCATTGGTCAACATTAAACCACAGTTAGGTTGTATTGATTTAATAATAATAATAATGATAATAACTTTTATTTGTATTGCACTTTTTATTGCAAACGTTGCAGCTCAAAGTGCTCCAATCATTATATAATCATAATTTACTTATTTTGTCATTCAAAGGCAAAGGTTGATTCAATATAAGATGTCCTCTACTGCCATCTATAGGACATTTTATATAATGGCAATGAACAGGTGAATAAGTCACTGGTAAAACTATCACTGTAAAAACCCATCAGAGACAGAAAGCATAGGATATTCAATTTGATATATCAAGATTGAGATGTTGAGAGACCTTTGCTGTGTCATTTAAGAGACTGAGACCCTTATTTAATACTCATCTAACCCATCATCATCACTTTCTCTGTGAAAACACCAACCAAGGAGCAGTTAAGACAGGGGAGCATCAACAGCTGTTTCTCTCCTTCTGAACCAGGACATATAGAGAGGAGGAGAGGAAGGCTCTGTGGTCCAGAGGAGGGAAAGGTGGTCCTAGGCGCGGGTCTGGGGTCAGTCATGTGTGTTTCCCTGGGATGCTTCAGTAAGGTTCAGTGTTGTCTAACAATCCAGAATCAGGAAGATGTTTTAAATGGGTTTAGTTTTCATACAAAGTGTCAGTTTGTACTGAAGCCCTGAAGGGTGAAACAAAACAACAACAAAAAGTGTAGCTATAAAAACAGTATTTATTCACAATCACCCGAATATAGTAGAGCAAATGAAAATAAGATTCTTCTTCTTTTTTAAATAATCAAAATCACACCTTTCATGGATCTGTTTATAAATCATAATTATTATTATGTATCATTTTCAACGAATGCATAATTCACTATCAGATCTGGGCATGAGCACATTCTATACATGAGACCCCTGATCTGGGAACAGCACCACTGACTGAGGGTGAGATACTAAACACAACAGCCTCTATTAACTGGTCTGGGTACAGCATTACTGACATGCAACACAACAGCCTGTATTAACAACTGGTCTGGGTACAGCATTACTGGCATGCAACACAACACCCTGTATTGACAACTGGTCTGGGTACAGCATTACTGACACTCAACACAAAACACTTGATTATATCTTTAAAGACCAAATCACTGGTTAGTTGTTCATAAAGCATCACTCTTATGGGAACCTCTACTCCAGCTCACACTGGACCCTCTATAAATATAAAACCCAGGAGAGTCATTGTGTCAGAGGAGACGCTGTAGAAGGACAGACTACCTGCCCTGTGATCCAGGTACACTCCTACTCTGGAGGACTGAGGGCCTGATACTGCAGTGTCAACATTATTGTGTATGAATCTATAACCATCACTCTGGCAGCGTAAACTCCAGGACTTGTCATTATATCCAAATCCAGAGTCACGACCTGACCTGTTTATGTCTTTATATGACACTGCTGTTTCAACCACCTCACCTCTCCTCTCAACCTCCCAGTAACAGTGTCCTGACAGACCCTCTCTACACAGCACCTGAGCACAGTTAGTGAATCTCTCTGGATGATGAGGATATGACTGGGCATTTCCCCCTGTCACCTTCCTGTTCCCCTCAGACAGAGAGAGGCGTCTGTTTGCTGTGTTTGGGTCCAGTGTGAGCCAACAGGAATCTGGGAGAAGAGCAGAGCAGAGACCAGATCAGAGAAATAAAGAGAGTCAGATATGTAGGCTGTCTTTGATGAGTCTCTCCCTCTCCTAGAGCTCTCTAGTTCTATCTCAGGGTGTGTGGAGAGGATCAACGGAGAGAGAATGTTCGCTACTTCAGGATAAAGAGACTCACATTTTAAGGACTGGGCTCTGGTCTTGGGCTCTGGTGGCAGGAAAACATCCACTCTATTCACTACAAACACATTCACAGAGAGAGATAGAACATTCTGATTATATCATATGCGACAGCAGCTGGTGAAAGCGGGAAAGAGTTGGCAACCGACCAAATGTTCAGACTTTTATTCTGAAAATAAAAAAATAAAATCAATGACACACTCGATAGTCAAGCCAAAATATTGCAATGCAATGGATTCGGTGAGTAACCCCTACTACTACCTAGTTTTTTTTTCCAGGTCATGTGGAAAAAAATCGTTTATTTGTTATTTACACATTCAACTGTGTACATTGTGCATTTAGATGATCTGCACATGTGGAGCAGCCAACATACAGGTTAAATAGAAAAGACAGTGGGTGAAACACTATTCAGTCATAGAAGACGTCATCTTGAAGGGACACTATCAATTTTCAAGAAAAAATATCTTCCTCGAACATGAAAAATAAATGCGTTGGTGCCTTTGACATGAAAGGCTCAGAGTTCAAAGACAGTTAAAAAGAGAGCACAGGAAATTGAAGAGAGATGATCCTTGTATCAGTCCTGTCATCACTTCCCCTCTCAGTGGCCTTGCTTGATGACGATATCAGACATGTCATCCACATCTCCAGGTCCAGCATCACAGTGAGCAGGAGGAGCAGCTTGGAGTCCTGTCTTCTTTTGTTGTTTCTTTCTTCGGGAACGTGTCTTCTTTTCTTTCTTTTCCACCAATTCAGCCAACAGAGTATTTTTCATAAGAACAGGCCTTGGGGTGAAGGTCTGTCTGCACTGGGGGCAGCTGTAGACCCCCTTCTGATCATCCTGGTCCCAGCAGCCCTTAATACAAGTAAGTAAGTAATAATGTAAAACAAGATGGCTGCGTGCTTAGTCGCTGCGGCTGGAGTGGCTTCAAAACTGGTGTTCTTTAGTGATTTTAAGTGCATTTGTATGTACATTTTTATTTTAGTACTTATAGGGAACGGTTGTGTAAATAGTACCTACAGCAGGCACGACTTACTAGAAGTTGGCACGCAAAACGAGAAGACAGTTACAGCGGAGTTCCTGAAGCAACAAAGGATTTATCACGAGATCGCCCGTTTACCGGGAGAACCTTGGTACTCAGTCCCTTCCCTGAGGCGCAAACGCCGGCGGAAGGACCGCAAGCAACGACGGGGATGCAGAGCAGGCCTGCTAGCTAGGCTAAGGAGGAGCCCAGACAAACCTGCTTTGCCGAGTATTTTCTTATCCAACGTCAGGTCCCTGACGAATAAGATGGATGAACTGAGACTACAAGTTGCCAAAAATAACATCGTGGGAGATAGCTGTGTGATTATTCTTACTGAAACCTGGCTAAATGACACTATCGTGGACTCCGCGATTAGCTTGGAGGGCCGCACTCTACATCGCGCTGACCGCACGCAGCTCAGCGGCAAGTCCCGCGGAGGTGGGATCATAATATCAACGAAGGATAGCTGGTGCTTAAACACGAAAACTGTAAGTAGCCACTGTTCCCCAGACCTGGAATACTTGACTGTTAAATGCCGACCCACATACCTCCCGAGGGAGTTCAACGCAGTGTACATTACATGTGTTTACATTGCGCCTAGCGCGGATGGTAGCCTAGCATTGGCGCGGCTATATGACGTCATCAGTGGTCAACAAAGCACAGACCCACAGGCAATTCACATTATAGCAGGAGATTTCAATCATGTCGACCTGAAGGCAGTACTACCCAAGTTCTATCAGCATGTGAAATGTGCAACAAGAGGAGAAAAAACACTGGACAAGGTATACACCAACATCAAACGTGCTTACAAGGCTAGTCCGCTAGCTCATCTAGGCATGTCTGACCATGTGTCAATCCTCCTGATCCCAGCATACACTACCATGGGGAAAAGTGCTCCCATCACCACTAAGACTGTCAGAACCTGGCCAGAAGGGTCCGCTCCACTGCAGATCTGCCTAAATGACACCCCATGGCAGGAATATGAGCATGAGGACCTGGAACAGTACACGTCGTCGGTTCTGAACCACATAGTGAACTGCACCAACTCAGTCACCGTGGACAAACGGGTCCGGGTCTACCCCAACACGAAGCCATGGATGACTGGGAAGGTCCAAAAACTGATCAACGAGTGGGACAACGCCTTCTTCGCAGGGAAGAGCACACCGCTGTACAGCACCACCAGGGCTAACCTAAAGCGCGGAATCAAAGCGGCCAAGGCAGACCACAGAGAGAAGATTGAGGAATGCCTCCTGAGCAACGACTCCAGGCGGATGTGGCAGGGGGTTCAGCAGATGACAAACTTCAGAGCCAACAGGCTCACAGCCGCAGAGGACGACCCCCTGCTGGCGGGAAAGCTGAACACCTTCTTTTCACCAACATCTTCAACCAGTCCCTGTCCCAGGCCACCATCCCACCCTGCCTGAAAACCTCAACTATCATCCCAGTCCCGAAGAAAAGCACGGTGAGCTGCCTAAACGACTACCGCCCGGTGGCACTCACACCAATCATCATGAAGTGCTTCGAGAAACTAGTCCGGGCCCACATACTCACACGCCTCCCGCCCAACCTGGATCCATACCAGTTCGCCTACAGAGCCCACAGGTCCACAGAGGACGCCATCGCGACGACTCTCCACGCCACTCTATCCCACCTGGAGAGGGGAAACAGCTACGCGAGACTGCTCTTTGTGGACTTCAGCTCCGCCTTCAACACCATCCTTCCAGACAGGCTAGTGACCAAACTACTAGACCTGGGTCTATCACACTCTATATGTGCATGGATCAAGGACTTCCTGACCGACCGCCCCCAGAGGGTGCGGGTGGGCCCCCACACCTCCACAGCCCTCAGACTCAGCACTGGGTCCCCCCAGGGCTGCTTGCTAAGCCCCATCCTCTACACCTACGACTTCACCCCCGTCCACCCCAGCAACTCCATCGTAAAGTTTGCAGACGACACCACCGTGGTGGGATGCATCTCGGGGGGGGACGAGGCGGCGTACAGGGATGAGGTAGAGCAACTGAGCAAGCTGTGCAAGGTTAACAACCTGCTGCTGAACAAGTCAAAGACCCAGGAAATCATCGTAGACTTCAGGAGGAAAAAGTCCGAGATCCAGCCCCTGCTCATCGACGGAGAGAGCGTGGAGAGAGTCTCAACCCTCCGATTCCTGGGGATGCACATGCGGGATGACCTGACCTGGAAGGACAACACAAAAGCCACCATCAAGAAGGCACAACAGCGGCTATACACCCTGAGAGTCCTCAGGAAGGAACACAGCAAGCAGGAGATACTGGTGACCTTCTACCGCGGCGCAGTGGAGAGCATCCTCACCTACGGCATCTGCAACTGGTTCTCCAGCTGCACAACAGCGGAGAGAAATGCGCTACAGAGAGTCGTGAGAACAGCACAGAAGATCACCGGCGCCCCCCTCCCCTCTCTGGAAGAGCTGTACAACACACGCTGTCTCAGGAAGGCCTCCAAGATCTCCAGGGACCCGACCCACCCTGGGTACGAACACTTTACCAGGCTGCCCTCGAAAAGGCGGTTCAGGACCTTGGCCGCAAGGACAAACAGACTGAAGAACAGCTTCTACCACAGGGCCGTCCAGGCACTGAACACAGCAAAGACCTAGGTTCTGGGCCCTGGACAGTCTGGACGGATTGATGGCAGCTGCTGGACTGAAAAAATCAGGTGTAGTGCTGAGGCACAAATATGTACATTTCAAGCCTGCAAACTGCGACACTTTAAATAAATGTGAAATAACACTATTGTGCAATATGACAACCCTAGTCGTCTATCTGTACAGTATAGTATAGTGGATAGTGTACATAGCCTTTATTTATGTAAACCAGCTCCTTCCCTTCTTGTGATTTTTTAAAAAGTGTTTTCTTTTCTTTTCTTTTTTCTTTCCTAACACCAGGGGAGCCACCCCTCCTAAATTTCGTTGTTTGGTACCTGTACTGTAGCAATGACAATAAAGACCATTCATTCATTCATTCATTCATTCATACAGCCCATACAGTAGTTGTGTCCACAGGGAATAGTCACCGGATCCTTCAGTAGATCCAGACAGATTGGACAACTCATTGCGTCCGTGCTGTCTGCCATGTTGCTGCACACACTAGACTGATCAGCAGAGAAAGACCAAAGTTAATTCGTGTCTCTGGAAGTGTTTGTGCACGTGGGTTGGAACACTTCCTGGTTAGCTGTAGGGGGCGTGGTGTTGGACAGAGGCCGGGGAGAGCGTGGCTGTTTGTGCCCAGACAACATTCCACACCCCTGACAGTTAAAAACACGTGTGGTCTGTGTGATGATGGTTAAAAGCTATATGCCCACGTTGACTTTCTTTCTCTCGTTGACACCGAGATTCTGAGAGAGACCTGTGTACGAGGTGTCACTACCTTGGCTGAACAGTAAGAAACTGGTCCCAGACAGTGGTGGCCATCCAATCACCGGTTCAGCAGAGCATTATGCTCTCTATGACAGATTCCATGAAGATAACACAAAGGATGACCGTGATGCTCTTCGGAAGCTTCGCCTGGTCCCGCAGCTTGCTGGAAAAATAAACAGTCAAGTAGCAGAACAGTTGTTTTCAAGGATGAAAAAAACCAACTACTTCCTAAACATGAGTTTACCATCAACCCATCTATTCCTCATGAGGAATATCATCCACCACGATAACATGAACAAAAACAAACGACGACTGGATGACCTCAAAAAGGCTTTTGGAACAAAGGATATAGCAATGAACATCCACAGCCAGGCAGTATTGGGTAACTTTCCAAATTTAGTTTTGCTATGCAATTATATCAAAATGCAACACATTAATTACAGTATTGTTGAAATATTTATTTTATTTTTAGGAAACCCAGTATTGTCAGACACATCTGCCACTGCTCCAATGGACACTGATGAACCACTTGGTGAGTAATGGGGTGGAGGTGGGGGTGTTCTTGTCCTGTCATCTTGTTTTTTTTCTGTATGGCTAGAGGCTCACAGCATATCAGGATCAGGAATTTCTTGGAATTCATGATTTAGATTTTTCAAACATGCCTTAACATGAATGACTGGAAATCTCCATTATATTTTTTTAGTGGCAGCAGTGCCCCCAACAGCAGCCCCCACTGTGCCCCTGACAGAGACCCTTGGCGTGGCAGGCGTGGCAGCAGCCCCCACTGTGCCCCTGACAGAGACCCTTGGCGTGGCAGGCGTGGCAGCAGCCCCCACTGTGCCCCTGACAGAGACCCTTGGCGTGGCAGGCGTGGCAGCAGCCCCCACTGTGCCCTCCATAACAGCAGCGACAAAGAAGTTCTGGGACGAGGATTGGAATCCTATCCAGGAACAACTGGTAAGCTAATCAATCCAAATATAAATTCTTAGTCAAAGTATACAGTACAGCATTATCTGACTCAAAATAAATCAATAGGTAATAACTAATTATAATTAATAACTGTTATTCGCAGCTCAATTACGTCCTGGACAAGGGACGGCCGGCGGAAGAATATAGAAGGACCCATATGTCTGGTGCGTGAAGAACTCTGGAGCCTGGGATTGCAAAGACACATGGATTCAACTGTGAGTAGTGGGAAGTAGGTGAACACAAGGAAGGTTAAAGCATATTTTGTATTTGCTTTCATGCTTGTTCACTGATGAGTTTTGTTTCTTGCAGATCGGGAATGCCTGCATGACAATCATCAAAGAAGTAGCTCGGCTACATGTAAGTCAATCTATACAAAAGACTATAGCATAAATGAAACACAATGCAATTGTTTATGCATTGTTATACCATTTGTATTTCAATGTCATTTATTCCGTAGGGCAAAGACATTTATATAGCGGACATGTTCGTAGTTCCTTCATGGAAGACTACACCACCCACCATGCTTGACTTTCCAGTAAGTCAGTGTACATAAAATAACAACATTTATGCTGTTAAAAATATTAATGCTGTTAGACAGCATAACATGTATTCCGTTAAAAATGTACTTATGTATAATGACAACTTTTTTTCATTCATGTTAGAATGATCTAGACATGAAAGACTTCTTAGTCTTCCCAGCTTGGACCAATGCAAATGGGCCGGACCACTACGTTCTCTGTGTAAGGCTATGTTACTGTCATTAGATGATATGAGTATATATGGTTATTGTGCAGTTTGAATAATGTGTATTCCAACAGAATGAAATCCAGCTCTACTCCTTGTCCTAATGACTAACTGTTGTGCAACTCGTAACCTATTGCCGCATTATAGATCATGCAGCCATTGCGGAGAGAGTTACTCCTCTTGGACTCTCAGTACGCAAACCATCCATACGGGTTTGCAGATGCGGATTACAGAGTCCTGTTTAGGTCCACAGATAAGACATATCGGTTGCCAAGTTCATATAAAATTACATTATGGCTACGTTCCTATAGCCTGTACATACTAGTATGTTTTGGCTATGTTCCTAAAGCCTCTGTGTGCATGATTTTTAGGGTTGGGTATCAAGAACAGAGTACTGAGTGGTACTGGTTTCAACATGTATAATACTAGAAAAGTATTGATTTGTTTTTTGGCACCACAATTGAAAGAAATTAAACCATACCCAACCCTAATTGTTTGGCTATGTTCCTATAGCCTCTGGTTTTGCTATGTTCTGATTACATGTCATCATTGGTTGTCACATGTATCTCTTTCAAAAGAATATTGTTCATTTTATCTTATTATTATTAACATCTATCTGTGATGTTAACTCCGATTTTAACTCTGTGTTAGACAGAAGAAACCTCAATCTACATTTTGATGTGACTCATACTGTACATGTGACAGCCACTGTAGATTTTTGTCCACCAGTACTGAATAATTGTAATGGTTACATTACTTAACACATAATATCCTTCTCTCAATAATTGTATATTTCTCTATAGCAACCTAGCACAGCAAATCGACCCTGGGACCTGGACTGAAAAAACTGGCTATGATATGGGGAACTTACCACGCCAGCTCCATGGAAATGACTGTGGGTTTTTTATGCTTATGGTAAGGTCTATTTTTTTTTGGGGGGGGGGGGGGGTAATTACATGCCGGCTTTTGTCAACATTATGAATAAAATTGCCTTCCGCTTTGTCTGTTCCAGTACACCCTGTCCCTTGTCCTGAACACAGGGTTTGAGTTCCATGAGGTAAGTTAGAATACCATTTAACCACAGAACAATTAGACTAGTTAAAATAATGTTTATGTTGCACCATACTATTCATCTCGAAGAGAAGGAATACATTATGGACTAAAGATTATCCGCGTCACTGTAATTTATTTCAGATGGACATGCCTTGGATCCGCAAGTGGTGGTGTCTCTTTCTCATGGAGCGTTTCAAAATACAAGGGTATGACAGCCCTGACCAATATGTGTATTCATTTTGGTAACACTTAATGTATAGGGTCACTGGCAGAAGATGTAAAACATCTGAAAATTAATGGAGCATTTGTTGGATGCATAAGTTAACACCCACATTCTATCAGTATAACATCATTAAAAAGATATTGGAAAAAGCCCAGGCATCAAGGCCATAGCCTTTTGCTATCCAATACGTAACATTTATTTTGTTGTTTGAAAGGTATGGCCAGATGTTTGCCTTTTGGACCAATGAGGCCAGAGGGTTGCATAAGGGTAACCATAACCCGGTCTACAGAGTCCCAAGCGGGAGGGCCAGCACGACAAAACTTCCAGCCCATGTCCAGGCAGCCATTGACCACTCTGCAGAGGAGAAGAGACTGGTGGACCTCATTGTCCAATCACAGGCGGCTGAACGGCATTTGGTGGTATTTTGCAAATGTTCATATTTGATCTCAAAGTAAAGCTTCACCTAGGGTCTTTAGGAATAGGATCAACTTACATCATTTAACTATGACTCATTTATTGTACTGTATCTTTTGAATGAATGTATGAATGTAAGTGACATTTCATGCCTGTTTTGATTCACATAACCACCACACAATGCACTGATCCAATTTCCACAAAATTGTTGTCAGGATGTACTCAATGGGAAGGCGAAGTACTTTCTAAAGAAGTCCCCTAAGGTGCCTGTCTACCTCTGCACCGAGGAA
Organism: Nansenia antarctica; assembly: GCF_963989245.1. Lineage (NCBI taxonomy): Eukaryota > Metazoa > Chordata > Actinopteri > Argentiniformes > Microstomatidae > Nansenia > Nansenia antarctica. The sequence continues at coordinate 19,821,317 of NC_137675.1, forward strand.
CACCAGGAAACCCTCTTCGGCCATCTTGGAGAAATATTACACAGAACACCATGTCTGGTGCAATTCACGGATGAAGTGAAGTTCATCCTGGATGTTCTGTTTCCGGAGGTAGGGATAATCATTGCTGGTCCTGCACTTTCAAAACATATGGAATGGAATGGACTTTATTTGTCATTGCTACAGTACAGGTACCAAACAACGAAATTTAGGAGGGGTGGCTCCCCTGGTGTTAGGAAAGGGAAAAAAAAACACATTTTTGAAAAAGCATAAAAGCATAAAATCACAAGAAGGTAAGGAGCTGGTTTACATCAATAAAGGCTATGTACACAATCCACTGTACTATACTGCACAGATAGTCAACTAGGGTTGTCATATTGCACAAAAGTATTTTTTTCACGTTATTTTAAAGTGTCACAGTTTGCAGGCTTGAAAATGTACATGTTTGTGCCTCAGCACTAGCTGCCATACAATCCGTCCGGACTGTCCTGGGCCCAGAACTTAGGCCTTTTCTGTGTTCAGGGCCTTGACGGCCCTGTGGTAGAAGCAGTCCTTCAGTCTGTTTGTCTTAGCGGCCGGGGTCCTGTACCTCCTGTTCGAGGGCAGCCTGACAAAGTGTACGTGCCCAGGGTGGGTCGGGTCCCTGGAGATCTTGGAGGCCCTCCTGAGACAGCGTGTGTTGTACAGCTCCTCCAGAGAGGGGAGGGGGGCGCCGGTGATCTTCTGTGCTGTTCTCACGACTCTCTGTAGCGCGTTTCTCTCCGCTGTTGCCTGCAAAGAGGTTGCCTGCAATAGTGCCATTGTGTATGGACCCATATAATGGCTTTGTGTTTTGTATTGGTAGACTGGATCAGATATAAAAAATCTTAAAAATTAAATTACTTACTTTTTTTGGGTAGGCTATCATTCATGGCCTTGCCCTCCTCAAAAATGTGACATTGCGGCAGGCTGAACAGCTCTTCCTTGATGGTCCATGTTTACATCAGAGGTGAGAGTATATAAATATTTATTTTTTTACAGAATGCCCTGAACTCTTATCGCCCTATTTACTGTTACATAATACCTTAAGAATTTTGTATGATTATTGTTATTGATGTACTCTTTTTTTTTTAACTGTTGACAACGTTTCTGTCAACAAAGTTGTGATTTTTATGTCTACTATTTCAGTGAAAGGGAGGAATTTGACCGGAAGATTGCCAAAGAAATGAAGCAAAAGGGAAGATATTGAAAGGTATTTTTTGGGTTGGTTTTTGGTGCCGGCTTTGCTGTGGTAAAAATGGTAGCGGGTGCGTGGGTCAAGGAGAAATCTGAAAAGAGTGAGGTCCTGCCAGACCTGCAGTTCATCGCCAGATCGTAGCCTTATGTTCACGGTACTATCTTGCTCCTTGTGTTTTTCTAGTAACCTGCCTTCTTTCCAAACCCTGCCTTACCCCGTTTGTGTTCTCTCCCAAGATTCCCACGGACCCTCCCTCGCGTCTCCCCGGCCCCGGCTCTCGCATTCCCGCGGATCCCTGCCCCGTCTCCACGGACCCTCAGAACCCCTCGAGCCACCCCCGAACCCCTGGACACCCTTGGACGGATCTCCCGGTACCACCCTCGCCTCCTCCCTTGGACATCCCCTTTTGGACTCTCGGACTGTACTGTTGCCAGGCGCACGCACATACTGACAACACCCTGCCCGCCTACGTCACCCCGCACCCACGGTAGACCACACACATAGTCTTGACTACGCATTACACATAGGTATCCACATATCCCATACTCCAAGACTATCAGCACACCACACATTCTCCCGCATACCCCCTCACTAAATCCTGTGAATAAACACGCCCATGGGCTAACGGATTCTCGCTCTGTGCCGCCTCTTTGGTCCCCCCGGGTCGTACCCCATAACACACACAGGTTGAGCCATTCCTCCACCTCGTTCTACAGCTGGTAAGACAGAGAGAAACGGTTGGTCCTCACAGTCACATAAACCTGACCCCCTCCAGACTCTTGAGCACAATCTTAATGAACCAGTCCGGGTGCGTTAGGATCCGTTAACGTCGGTACAGGCCAGGGTCTTGTCAACTTCTCTCTCTCTGTCTCTCTCTCTTTGTCTCTCTCTCCTGCAGGGGAAGGAGTCCAGCTGATAATGACAGCAGGCCTGTCAATACCTGAGCACCACGCCCGTCCCCCAGCTGTTCCTCCAGGGCCCTCGTCCGCCCTCCATCCATCCCTCTATCTATTCAACCCTACCTCCTTCCTAGCTGCCACGGATTGTCAATAAAAGAAATAAACAAATAAACCTGTTCCGTCCTCTGACCTTTTAAAAGTAGACAATCTGGTTTAGGCAACTTAGATTACAAGTCAGTTTTGGGAAAAGTAAGTGAACACAGAAGAGCACAGCTTGTGATAACGGCTGCAGTGTTCCATTTCTCGGTTTGACTTTGTGTGTATATGTTCTGTTTGTAGTTCCTCATAGGTAACAATTGTGTGTTAACACTTTGCCATCTAACCCTAGGTTATGAGGGAATCAAGTACATGTGGTTGGTGTCACAATTATGTATAACTAATACACAATCTATGCTGAGTCTTTCAGGCTTCATGTTAAGTATTGCATAAATCACAGATGTAACATTCATAAATGCTAGAGATCATCATTTGACTCACTTCATCAGTCAGTTCTACAAATCGGAATGTTAAACTCAATGGTTCAATGATAAACTCAATAGAATCCAACTGGATTCCGTCTTGTAAACAGTAGGTATTGGCTTTTTTTGGAGGATTAAGCATTATGTCACACGTGAAATAGACTTAGCATTTCATGTCTTGGTGGTTTACAAAAACTTTCACTGATTGTGTGTATTGAATGTTCAGCCATGAGAGAGCATCAATCGTTCATGAAGGACATAGTATATAAAGGAGAATGCCAGTTGTTGGGTGTTTTCCGTCTAGGTGTTTCCCACGCATGATTGGCCATGAGGAAATGCATAAGATCTTAGGTGAGTTCCACAAAATGCTCTGGGTTCTTTCGTCTGCTAGGGGTTTACTGTGTAACCACGGGAATGGTCTAACATGTGGCTTGTGTTTCTAGAAAGACTGAAAACTAGATCCTCTTTTAAGAGAGGGTAAAAACTACACCACTGAAAAGCATCATAATGCTTGTGTTAGGAGTTCCCCTGCCACTATTGAGAACTCTTTCATTGGCATATGAGGTCAAGGAGAGAAAGAGACATTATGGAGGGATGCATGAGAGACAGCCCCCCCCCCCCATAGAGCACATGTGTAGAGGACTATGACCCTTTCTCAATTTTGTATTTATATTTACATTTGACATTTACTGTAGCAGACGCCTTTATCCAAAGTGATTTACAAGTACATTTGTCTAAAGTAAGTGAATCATCTATACATCACTCATCAGGAGGAAAACAAATCTATGCTAGGACCAGGGGGGGGGCATTACTTTTTAAATGTTTATTATTCACAATAGAGAAACTGTACAGGGGGTAGTGTGGGTGAGGATGTCTTTAGGAGGGACAGTCAAGAAGCAGCCTGAAGAGATGGGTCTTCAGTCTACTACGGCAATGGGCCTGGATCAAGCAGATCAGCCCCTACACATTTCTTAAGTCAATTTTAAGCAGAAGCTTTTTGAGAAGTAAGCGAGAAATCAAGTTTCTAACAATTGAGGAGGCATCCACTCATACAAGCCATTAGGGGCATAGTAGGAGGGAACATGGCCCACACATTATTATCTCAACAGATCAGAGCAAGTTTTAAATATCCATGGTAACAAGTTGTAAATATGGATTTCTGGAATTGTCATCAGAAGCCCTAATGCAGTTAGAGTAAGAACTAGCCTTTTCTATAACAAGTAGCCGGCATAATGTAACGAAAGGGATAATGGCCACCCATGGCAGTAGAGGGGTTGGTATTACATAATGAGACCTTCAGATCTAGCCAGCAGTATAACCAATGACAGCTAGCAGAGGGAAACACAGGTTACTAAGCAAACACACATACAGAGTAACCAGCAGTGGTGGGTAGCGCTGTGCTGTACACAGTGGTATGCTGGGGGGGGGGGGGGGGGGGGGCGCTATAGGAGGATCTTCTGCCTGCCACAATAAGACTGTACAACTCCTCCTCTGGCTGGCTTGATCAGGGTGATCAGGGTGATCATACTAGACTGCTGTTACTTAATGTTTTCAGATGTCTAGTTTTTTATATTATCACTTTATTAGACTGCTGTTACTTAATGTTTTCAGATGTCTAGTTTTTTATATTATCACTTTATTTTGTTGTTGTTTCTTAAGTGAGCTGCTGTAACGCATTAATTTCCCCTCAGGGATCCCATTATGTACAGTATTGTACAGTATTTTTCTGCTGAAATCATAACCAAGGTACCATAGAACTCCTAGCATCTGCTATTGTAACCATGTACTTTAGTAACTTTGTCTCAATGATAATATACTAATAATAATACATTGTATTTGTATAGCACACTTTAATAATATAATAATAATAATAATAGTAATAAATTGTATTTGTATAGCACACTACTGGAAACTGTTCTCCGCTGCAATACTCCAATTTGTCACTGGGTGGCGCTAACTGCACATTCCTTTGCGTCCTAGAACGGCACATTCCTTTGCGTCCTGGAACTGCGGATTCCTTCGCGTCCTAGAGCTGTTCTGCGAGTCTGCAGCTGGATACTACTGGTTTGAGGGGGCTCCTGTTAACCGCAGCTGTAGAGCAGCGCTGGACCGGAAACTAACGTCGAACGCGAAAGGGGTTGTGCATGTAGTCTGTACTAAACTCTCACCTCCTGCGTCCGTGTCACCTGAGTCGCCACCTGATAGTGGTGTCTGATTAACACTAGAACAGCCTTAACACTAGAACACCACGTCACCAACTGTCAAATGGGGTAGTGGTGGTAGTGGATAGTGCGTTGGACTTGTGATCGGAAGGTTGTGAGTTCAAATCCCGCCTGAAACCACACCACTACTAGTGTGCTCTTGAGTAAGGCACTTAGCCCTCAGTTACTCCAGGGGGAATGTCCCTGTAATTCGTAATTGTAAATCGCTTTGGATTAAAGGCGTCTGCTAAATGGCTAAATTAAATTAAATTAAATTCAAATCTTATTTCAAATTTGAAAGTGACAGTTGAATCTAAGTGACAGTTGAATCTAAGTGACAGTTAAGCTCTGTCTGTCACTAGAACAGCCGTGTCTGTGTTACCTACTATAAGAGCCGCCTCGGGGGTCAAATGACCATAGTCTTTACAACAGGAAGCTGCTACTTACACACAAAGACCACTAGTTGGCGCGTCTTGTAAACTAGCCTGCCTCCTACACAGAAAAACTGCAAAATAGCTTTATACTAGCTTATCCTGATGTGATTTTGAGAATGTAAGGATACTGGATGGTAGAACGCACATATCTAGGAAAAGTCATGAAAGGAGGGTCCTGAATTATTTTTTTACTCATAGGGTCAAATGACCCCACCCATGGCTGTTCTAGTGTTAAACTGTTCTGCGCAATCTCCAAATACAGCCAACTGTGTCCTCGTTGTGCGCAATGCCAGCAGAACCAAAGAACCTGGAATTGGTCTCATGATTCATGGAGAATTGTGGATTATTATTGTCCTCAGATACTTCCAGAAAGGGAAAACATCTCATTGGTCTTTGCAGTGGATGATCATTGTATTTCTAATTTAGCCTAGATAACCCAATCCAACAAACACTCGTTCACATGCCTTTATTATTATTATTTTTTATTAAGCTATTATTATTCATTAAATTATGACTGCAAGTAAAATGTGCAGTGCATCAAATGTTACAAAATAAATTGAAACAAAACTTCAAAACTATCAGGTAAAGGTATAGCAGAATAAACAATAGGCCTATAAGTTATTGAAGCAGACCACCTTACTCTTTACATTTCTACACTCAAATGTCTTGCAATCAATTTTGCAAACAACGTTCATTGCTCACTCAATGCTTACTCACAAATATTACAATTTCATAGGGAAACACAAGTCAATTCCTTTTTGGGGGGAGTTGAACGAGAAGATAAAAGCGTCATGCTAGCTAGTATGAAACACCCCCAGACATCATCATCAAGAGGGGACACGAGTGCTGACATCTATAACAACATATCATTACAATAAAATCCCCAATAAACACAATCAATATGCTGCTGAGTGAAACTGTCGACAAATGTAAATGTACAGTCTCTCAAACCATTGCTAAATACACAATGAACGGAACACAGGAACAAGGAACAAGGAACAAGTAGCTAACTACAGGAACAAGTAGCTAACTCCTCTCAAAACCAGGGAATTATTTGAACTGAACTTTTTTTAAAAACCCTTCCACAAATCTTCCTCCTCAATCCTCGTCGTCCTCCTCTCCTCTCCTCCCCTCCTCTCCCCTTATGACCTATGACCTTTCCCTAGGAGGTGTTGGTTGATGAGGGCGCTGAGGTCCAGGCGGGTCTTCTCCAGCGCAGTCATCTTGGCCCGGCGGGACGGGCGAGCCGCGGGGGCAGAGTCTGGAACATTCTCTCCATCACTAGGGGAGGAGGGAGAGAGAGGGGGGGGAGAGAGAGAGAGAGAGGGAGGGAGGGAGAGAGAGAGAGGGAGGGAGAGAGAGAGGGGGGGGGAGAGAGAGAGGGAGGGGGGGAGAGAGAGGGGGGAGAGAGGGAGGGGGGAGAGAGGGAGGGGGGAGAGAGAGGGGGGAGAGAGAGGGAGGGAGGGAGAGAGGGAGGGAGGGAGAGAGAGAGAGGGAGAGAGAGAGGGAGGGAGAGAGGGAGGGAGAGAGGGAGGGAGAGAGAGAGGGAGGGAGGGAGGGAGAGAGAGGGAGGGAGAAAGAGAGAGGGAGGGAGAAAGAGAGAGGGAGGGAGCGAGGGAGAAAGAGAGAGGGAGGGAGAAAGAGAGAGGGAGGGAGGGAGGGGTGAGACAGAGAGTCAGAGAACAAAACAAACCCACATTGTGCTATAGCTATTAAGTTATGATCCACAAACGTAGAAGGGAATAAAACAAACAATAACGGTGCGTTCAAGTGCTCCTCGGAAACTCAAGACCTCAAGACCCCCCCCCCCCCCCCTTGTCCAGATGTAGCGTTGGACTGTCCTCAGATCTCCCCAGCGGCTGATTCAGACACGACTCAGAGAGGCTCACTCAGGAGGCTGCAGACTGACATGTCAGACCGTCCTATTTCAGAGGAGTGCTTGAACGCAGCATGACTGACTGTTGACAGTTGGATCTAAGTGACAGTTGGATCTAAGTGACAGTTGACACTAGAACAGCCGTGTCTATGTTACCTACACAGGGTATATACAGGAATCTTGAGGTTAATTTTAATGCCTTTCTAAGACCTTGTCAATATTTTTCCAGACCTCACCGCCACTTCGAGCTGTAACCGTTTACATCAGTGACACCTTTAACTTAACAGTTTTAGTTTGCACTAGACTACTAGACCACTATCATACAACAGAATGTTCCGGTTCTTCTTTGTTTTTTTAATAAAACTAAAAAATTCACGAAGTTTGACAAAAAGTTTTTAGGACTCAAACTCTTTGGACAGAGTCTAATTCAGAAAAATACCTACAAAATTCAAGACCTCATAAAATCGTGATAAGACTTTTTTAATACTTATTAAGGGTCTTGATTGTCCCAAAATTGATTTAGCAACTTTGAATGCTTTTCAAGACACCGCGGATACCCTGTTGAAGGCAGCATGACTGGGTTATGGTTGACGGAGAGCTGAACTCAGGAGGCTGCAGTCTGACATGTAGGACAGACCGTCCTATTTCAGAGGAGTGCTTGAACGCAGCATGACTGACTGGGTCTGTGTGGCCCAGAGAAACTGATGAAGCAGACCCAGGAAGTGTTGATTGGTAGAGAGCAGGCTCACCTCTCCTCTGAGGACTCTGCAGTCCTGCTGGGCTTCCTGGCACTCCTGGCGGTGGTGGTCTTCTTCTGGCCCACACCTACACACAACGCCAACATCCTGTTATTCACTATTATTATTATACAACAGTTAGCTCCGACCGAGTCATTTGAGTGTGTGTATGACATCATCACCTCTCCTGGGCCTCTTCACTGAAGATCAGGAAGTAAGAAAATAAGTAAGTAAATAAATATACACGGACCACACACTTCCCCATTCAATCGAATATATATATATATATATATATATATATATATATATATATATATATATATATATATATGTTACGGTACATGTGGGAAAACTAGGGTTAGGGTTAGGTGCTAGGATGCTATGGTTAGGGTTAGGTTTAGGATTAGGGTTAGGGTTCGACATGCCAGCATGTACCAAGTCACCCTAGCACCTAACCCTAACCCTAGTTTTCCCACATGTACCGTTTTCCCACATGTACCGTAACATATACACACACACACACACACACACACACACACACACACACACACACACACACACACATCCTGATTGTGTATTTCCTCCCTAGATGAGCAGAGCTGTATCTGGGGGGTTGAGGGAAGCTTAGTGAGGCCCATAGGGCATTTCTCTACGCCACTGAGGAGCGTCCTCATAAAGCAGCATCATGGTGTTAAGGGAGGAGAGTAGCCTGAGTAGCTGTGTACTTCCTGTCTGAGTAGCTGTGTACTTCCTGTCTGAGTAGCTGTGTACTTCCTGTCAGACAGGAAGGAGGGAAACACTCCTGCTGAAAAGCCAGAGGCTGGGTGGTTGTCTGGTGTGTGCGTGGCTGGGTGTGTATGTATGCAGGGATTAAAGCAAAAAAAAATCTCCTGACGGAAAAAACAATTCAGGCCAAATCGGGGCCGATTTTCCGTTCTACGTTCTAATGCTTTGACTTTTCTTTCGAAAAATTTGAAAACATTTCCGCGTTGTAGAAAATCAATGACACATCGCTAGTCAACTAACACGGCTTGTTTTGTGAGCCTGCTAACAATGTAAAGTAGTGTTCTAGTTAACTAGGTAGCAGTCCAATCCATTTCGCTGCTGTATTTTGGCTTGACTAGCGAGTTTGTGTTGTGATTCTCAACAACGTTGAAACGTAGTTTCACCCTTTTCCATAGTTTGGAATAATAAATGTGTGGACTGACGATGTAGCGCAGCCTAACTTATTCTAATAATTATTGAACATACTTTTACTCTGATAATTATTCCCCCCTCCTCCCAGACTTACATGGTCACATTATTATTGGATTGGTTGTTTGCGTGCCGGGTGAAGTTAGCTAAACATTTAACCTGCTAGCTAGCAAGAGAAACATCATGTCACTCTCCAAAGGTCTAAAGAGGAAAGTTGACGGTGGAAACAGGGCATTTAAAGAGGAATGGACAGCGAACTATGCGTTCATCCTACCTGGTTTCATCAATGCAAAGCCGTTGTGAGAGACTCACATTTTACGTGCTCACAATGAATGTTCCCTTCCACCTATACATGCGAGTCGTCCTTTTCGTCAATGAATGCGATAAAGACGCGCTAGAGGAATCGATTGGTGCATAAAAACCTTGAGAACTGCCGGATTAAAGTGACGTCCATAATAATAATAAATAATAATAAGACTTATAGAGCTTTTCTAGACACTCAAAGACGTCCATATCACCAGATAGCCAACAAATAGTGACCGATGGGAGATGCCAGTTTTCTCATTAAGTGAGATTTAATAGCCTAATATAATTTTCTCTATTTTTAATGAATGGCTCATTGTAATTATTATCCCTAGTAATGTAGCGTGTTTGTGCTCTGTCGTTTCAGGAGCATATAGGCTAAGCGGATTCAGCTTTTTTTTTGCGCCGATTTTGTTGTCAATGTTTTTCATAAAATTAAACTGCATTTGCTTTGTTACTGTTCACATGTGTGGTGCAGTCACATTCACATAGCCTATAAGTAAACATTAAGTTTGAATGATTTACTGAGCTGGCGTTACTTTTTTCAAACCACACACCGCATGTCGGCTATTTCAGCACCACGCATTGTCCACCTACTTATCACTATGAGGGGTTCAGCGTCAGTGCACCCCGCTCTGTTACTGTCGCATAGTTGTAGCCAATAAAGGCCTATATGTAGGCTATATAGGCTATTATATATCATTTATATACCTAATACCAACATCAAAA
>NC_137675.1:19837139-19904639 GCF_963989245.1 Nansenia antarctica
TCTCTCTCTCTCTGTCTGTCTGTCCCTCTCTCCCTCTCTCTCTCTCTCCCTCCCTCCCTCTCTCTCTCTGTCTCTCCCTTTCTCCCCCCTGTCTCTCTCTCTCTCCCTCTCTGCGGGGTGTGTGTCCATGCGTCCCTGCGTGCGTACCTTCTCCACGCGCGTGTCCTTGTCCGTCTGGCAGCTCTCCTGGGCCTCCAGCAGCAGGGCGGCCCAGTGCTCCTCCAGGCCCCGGACGGTCTCCTTCAGCTGGGCCGCGGCGCTGAAGTCCTGGGCCGCCACGCTCTCCTCCAGGCCCATCTTGGCCTCTATGATACGCACCTTCGCCTCCGCCAGCTGGACCACGCAGGGGGGGGAAAGAGAGGAGGAGAGAGATCATGAAACTTGCTGCTGCCCCACTCTCGTCAGGATCTGCTTAGATTCACCAAGGACACGTACCTTCACTTCATTTACTCTCTAGAGAGAGAGAGATAGAAGGAGAGAGAGAGAGAGAGAGAGAGAGAGAGAGAGAGAGAGAGAGAGAGAGAGAGAGAGAGAGAGAGAGAGAGAGAGAGAGGGAAGGGTTCAAAAAAAGAGGGAGCAAGAGGAAGAAGGAGTTGGGGCAGCAAAGCGCGCGGAGGGAGGGAGGGAGGGATGGATGGATGCAGGGAGGGATGGATGGAGGGATGGATGGATGGAGGGAAGGAGGGAGCATCAGCCTCTGTGTTGGTCTTGAACCTGGGTTCCGTTTAAACTCCTGCGTCTGTTCCAGGTTCATATCAGCAACCAGGTGAAATAGGCCTTGGTATCTGTTTATTTACAAGGCCTTGGTATCTGTTTATTTATAATAGGCCTTGGTATCTGTTTATTTATAATAGGCCTTGGTATCTGTTTATTTACAAGGCCTTGGTATCTGTTTATTTACAAGGCCTTGGTATCAGTTTATTTACAAGGCCTTGGTATCTGTTTATTTATAAGGCCTTGGTATCTGTTTATTTATAATAGGCCTTGGTATCTGTTTATTTACAAGGCCTTGGTATCTGTTTATTTATAAGGCCTTGGTATCTGTTTATTTACAAGGCCTTGGTATCTGTTTATTTATAAGGCCTTGGTATCTGTTTATTTATAATAGGCCTTGGTATCTGTTTATTTACAAGGCCTTGGTATCTGTTTATTTACAAGGCCTTGGTATCTGTTTATTTACAAGGCCTTGGTATCTGTTTATTTATAAGGCGCTACTTGGGAATTTGCCAATATTTGAAGTCAGAATATTGGCCCTTAACTCACCCGATCAAATAACTGGCTTACTCTAAAGGTCCCCAGTATGCGTACAGAGCATGGAAAGACTGCCTTCTTATTGGCTGCTCCACACTCCTGACTAGGGACCACTGCATATCTATCTGCACCTGCCTTGACTGGTCCATTGTGTTTTGTATTGTTGCACTGTGCATGTTTATGTGTTTACTGTGTTGCAGTGATCATCCTGGACACTCGGCCCACCCAACACGAGGGTCTCCCTCAGGTCCCAGAGATGAAATAAAGGCTTGAAATGAAATGAAATAAGCAACCACTTCCTTCACTAAAACCATCCGGTTTTTGAGCCGCAAATCTTTCTTTGGTTCTAGGTTCCTGGTTCTAGGTTCCCCTGGTTCTAGGTTGCTGATTCTAGGTTCCCCTGGTTCTAGGTTGCTGGTTCTAGGTTCCTGGTTCTAGGTTCCTGGTTCTCTCACCTTGACTTGTCTCCTGCGGAGCTCGTTCTCGCCCACAGGCTGGCTGACGGCCACGATGGGCTCCCTCACGTCAGAGATGATCGCAGCCACCTGGCGACCACACACACACACACACACACATTGTACCCTATGTCTGTGTGTGCGTGTGTGTGTGTGTGTGTGTGTGTGTGTGTGAGTGCGTGTGTGTGAGTGCGTGTGTGTGTGTGTGTGTGTGTGAGTGCGTGTGTGTGTGTGTGTGTGAGTGCGTGTGTGTGTGTGTGTGTGTGTGAGTGTGTGTGAGTGTGTGTGACTCACGGCCTGCGTGCGTCTCGTGTCGTCAGGGAACAGGCTTAGCAGCTTCTGGGTGAGGAGGGACACCAGGGAGGGGGGCGTCTCTGGGAGCCTCAACATCTCCTGCAGCACCGCCAGGACACACCTCCTGCAGCACAGCATCATGGGAACAGTAGTCAGAGTAGTGACGCAAAACAGGGCCAACTGCTAACTTCGTCAGTTCGTTCGCTAACGTTCGTTGTCACATTGTCCAGCAGTGTGGTGGACGCAGACCAGACCTACACAGTGACATACAGATCAGCTCTGACCCATCCCTCCCTCCTCCTCCTCTCTCACCTCTCTCCCTCCTCCTCCTCCCCTCTCACCTCCTCCTCCTCCCACCACCCTCCCTCCCTCTCTCCCTTCTCCTCCTCCTCCCCCCCCCCCCCCCCCCTCTCACCTCCCTCCCTCCTCGTTGGTGTCCAGACAGCCAGTCAGGTGGATGAGCTGTTGGGAGATGAACTCCTTTTTCATCACCATCTCCAGCTGGGTGAAGTCCGCTCGCTGCTCCTCCGACATCACTGGAACACCCTTCAGGTACCTGCATGGTTATAACATGGTTATAACACCTCCCTTCAGGTACCTGCATGGTTATAACATCTCCCTTCAGGTACCTGCATGGTTATAACATGGTTATAACACCACCATAGGCAGTTTTAGCCAGAGGACAGAGAGGTGACGGTGTGTTACCCAGACAGGTAGTCAGCGTAGGTGGCAGGGTGTGTTAGGGTGTGTTAAGGTGTATTAAGGTGTGTATTAAGGTGTGTTACCCAGACAGGTAGTCAGCGTAGATGGCAGGGTGTGTTAGGAGGTGTGTTAGGGTGTGTTAGGTGTGTGTATAGGTGTGTTACCCAGACAGGTAGTCAGCGTAGGTGTTAGGGTGTGTTAAGGTGTATATTAAGGTGTGTATTAAGGTGTGTTACCCAGACAGGTAGTCAGCGTAGGTGTTAGGGTGTGTTAGGAGGTGTGTTAGGGTGTGTTAGGTGAGTGTTAGGGTGTGTATTAAGGTGTGTTACGGTGTGTTACCCAGACAGGTAGTCAGCGTAGGTGTTAGGGTGTGTATTAAGGTGTATTAATGTGTATTAATGTGTATTAAGGTGTGTTACCCAGACAGGTAGTCAGCGTAGGTGTTAGGGTGTGTTAGGAGGTGTGTTAGGGTGTGTATTAAGGTGTGTATAGGTGTGTTACCCAGACAGGTAGTCAGCGTAGGTGGCAGCGTCAGGCAGCAGGCGCTCCAGCAGCTCCTCCCCCTGGTCTCCCTGGGCCTTCACATGCTCACACAGAGCCCTCCAGCACAGCACCCGCTCACAGCTCAGAGACTCCACCGGGATCAGCCTCCTACACACAGGGACAGGGACAGGGACAGGGACAGAGACACACACACACACACACACACACACACACACACACACAGGCACACACACACACACAGACACACACACACACAAACGGACACACACACACACAGACACACACACAGACACACACACACAGGGGGACATATACACACACACACACACACACACAGGGACATAATACACACACAGACACACACACGGAGAGGGACACACAGACAGGGACACACACACACACACACACACACAGGGAGACACACACAGAAAAAACACAATCACATCAGTAACTTTTAGTGTCATTCAATATGTATCTACAAGTGTATGTCTGTGTGTGTGTGTGTGTGTGTCCTCCAGTGTGTGTGTGTGTGTGTGTACCTGTCCCCCAGCCCTATGGCGTCCTCCAGCCGGCCCTGGGGGGGTGTGTGTGTGTGTGTGTGTACCTGTCCCCCAGCCCTATGGCGTCCTGCAGCGCCCCCTGGGGGGGGGAGGAGGACAGCAGGGCGCTCAGCGTGTCCAGGGCCGTCTGGCTGCAGTTCTCCACGTCCAGCATGTGCAGCAGGTCCAACACGTCTCCCTGCAGCAGCCGCAGCCAGGCGGGCAGCAGGCAGGAGCGCACCACCTCCCTGACCGGCTCTGCACACACACACACACACACACACACACACACACACGTTAGACAACATACAGCACCCTAAAGAGACGGTTAGAGCGTGGTTACTCTGGGGAGAACTATACTACACACAGAGACACACAGAGACACAGAGACACACAGAGACACAGAGGCATCCAGAGACACACAGAGACACACAGACACACACAGAGACACACAGAGACACAGAGACACACAGAGACACAGAGGCATCCAGAGACACACAGAGACACACAGAGACACACAGAGACACACAGAGACACAGAGGCATCCAGAGACACACAGAGACACACAGAGACACAGAGACACAGAGACACACAGAGACACAGAGGCATCCAGAGACACACAGATACACACAGAGACACACAGAGAGACATACAGACACACAGAGACACAGAGGCATCCAGAGACACACAGATACACACAGAGACACACAGAGACACAGAGACACACAGAGACACACAGGCATCCAGAGACACACAGATACACACAGAGACACACAGAGAGACATACAGACACACAGAGACACACAGAGACATACAGACACACAGAGACACAGAGGCATCCAGAGACACACAGAGACACACAGAGAGACCCAGAGAGACACAGAGACACACAGAGAGACATACAGACACACAGAGACACACAGAGAGACATACAGACACACAGAGACACAGAGGCATCCAGAGACACACAGATACACACAGAGACACACAGAGAGACATACAGACACACAGAGACACAGAGACACACAGAGACACACAGATACACACAGAGACACACAGAGAGACATACAGACACACAGAGACACACAGAGAGACATACAGACACACAGAGACACAGAGGCATCCAGAGACACACAGAGACACACAGAGAGACCCAGAGACATCCAGAGACACACAGAGACACAGAGACACCCAGACACACAGAGACACACAGAGACACCCAGACACACACAGAGACACCCAGACACACACAGAGACACACAGAGAGACACACACAGAGACACCAAGACACACACAGAGAGACACACAGACACACCCAGAGACACACAGAGAGACACACAGAGAGACACACAGACACCCAGAGACACACAGACCCAGATGAATGAATGAATGAATGAATGAATGAATGGACTTTATTGTCATTGCTACAGTACAGGTACCAAACAACGAAATTTAGGAGGGGTGGCTCCCCTGGTGTTAGGAAAGGGAAAAAAAAAAAACTTTTAGAAAAAGAATAAAATCACAAGAAGGTAAGGAGCTGGTTTACATAAATAAAGGCTATGTACACAATCCACTGTACTATACTGCACAGATAGTCAACTAGAGACACACAGAGACACACACACACACACACAGTACCTGAGGAGTCGTGCAGGCCCTCCTGCAGCAGACTGACCCTCTGGGCGATGTGCAGAGCTTTGACGGGAACCTTCTCAGCCAGAACCTGAAACACACACACACAACCTCACTCTCCCTGACCCAGACTACCAACGCGCGTGCGTGTGTGTGTGTGTGTGTGTACCTCGTAGGCCAGCTTGCGGACGTTCTCCTTGACGTCCCTGGTGCGTGTGAGTATCTTGGGGAGGGTGAGGGGGATGGGGGTGATGGAGGACAGCACCGCACGACGCACCTCCGCGTTGGAGTCATTCTCCAGGATCAACATGTAGGCTGGAGGGAGGGAGGGAGGGAGGGTCAGTGTGTTTATAGTGTGTGTGTGTGTGTGAGTCATTCTCCAGGATCAACAGGTAGGCTAGGCAGGGAGAGAGGGAGGACATTATGTACCGGAATTATTTTCACCGGACATTATGACCGAAGAGGTTTAAATATGTCGGACTTCAACATATTTTACCGGACAAAGACCGGTAATTACCGGTTAACGGAAACCCTGAGTCAGTCAGTACCTTTAATGGTGGGACAGTCAGTCAGTACCTTTAATGGTGGGACAGTCAGTCAGTACCTTTAATGGTGGGACAGACAGACAGTACCTTTAATGGTGGGACAGACAGTCAATACCTTTAATGGTGAGACAGACAGACAGTACCTTTAATGGTGGGACAGTCAGTCAGTACCTTTAATGGTGGGACAGTCAGTCAGTACCTTTAATGGTGGGACAGACAGACAGTACCTTTAATGGTGGGACAGACAGACAGTACCTTTAATGGTGGGACAGACAGACAGTACCTTTAATGGTGGGACAGTCAGTCAGTACCTTTAATGGTGGGACAGACAGACAGTACCTTTAATGGTGGGACAGACAGTCAGTACCTTTAATGGTGGGACAGACAGACAGTACCTTTAATGGTGGGACAGACAGACAGTACCTTTAATGGTGGGACAGACAGACAGTACCTTTAATGGTGGGACAGACAGACAGTACCTTTAATGGTGGGACAGACAGACAGTACCTTTAATGGTGGGACAGACAGTCAGTACCTTTAATGGTGGGACAGTCAGTCAGTACCTTTAATGGTGGGACAGACAGTCAGTACCTTTAATGGTGGGATAGACAGTCAGTACCTTTAATGGTGGGACAGACAGTCAGTACCTTTAACAGTCAGTCAGTACCTTTAATGGTAATACAGGCAGACAGTACCTTTAATGGTGGGACAGACAGACAGTACCTTTAATGGTGGGACAGACAGTACCTTTAATGGTGGGACAGACAGTCAGTACCTTTAATGGTGGGACAGTCAGTCAGTACCTTTAATGGTGGGACAGTCAGTCAGTACCTTTAATGGTGGGACAGACAGACAGTACCTTTAATGGTGGGACAGTCAGTCAGTACCTTTAATGGTGAGACAGTCGGTCAGTACCTTTAATGGTGGGACAGACAGTCAGTACCTTTAATGGTGGGACAGACAGTCAGTACCTTTAATGGTGGGACAGTCAGTCAGTACCTTTAATGGTGGGACAGACAGTCAGTACCTTTAATGGTGAGACAGTCAGTCAGTACCTTTAATGGTGGGACAGACAGTCAGTACCTTTAATGGTGGGACAGACAGTCAGTACCTTTAATGGTGGGACAGTCAGTCAGTACCTTTAATGGTGGGACAGACAGACATTACCTTTAATGGTGGGACAGACAGACAGTACCTTTAATGGTGGGACAGACAGACAGTACCTTTAATGGTGGGACAGTCAGTCAGTACCTTTAATGGTTGGACAGACAGTCAGTTCCTTTAATGGTGGGACAGACAGTCAGTACCTTTAATGGTGGGACAGACAGTCAGTACCTTTAATGGTGGGACAGACAGTCAGTACCTTTAATGGTGGGACAGACAGTCAGTACCTTTAATGGTGGGACAGACAGACAGTACCTTTAATGGTGGGACAGACAGACAGTACCTTTAATGGTGGGACAGACAGTCAGTACCTTTAATGGTGGGACAGACAGACAGTACCTTTAATGGTGGGACAGACAGACAGTATGATATGATGCGTTTTGTGTAGCTATGTGCAAAATGCTGTGTGCCTATCAAATATTGCAATACTCATTGTGTAACCTTAAACATACTTTAAGTGTGTCCACTCTCAGGACATAAACTGACCACTCTGAGTCAGCATGCGTTTCTGTAACTGGACCTGAGCCAAATATAGAGATGGGGACCAGTTGGGATCTAAGGACAGTGGAGCCTTGTGGTGGTCAGCCAGGTGGTAGACTTATATGGGTACTGGGGTCAATAGATCAGTATATTTGGGAACGAACGGTCAGCTGACTGAGAGTCAGGTAACTGGTGACCGGAACAAACAAACCGTTATGGTAGGGAAGCAGAGGCAAGCTAGCTTCTAACTTTAGTATGTAATCAACATGTATGACGGGTGACTGATGATTGGCAAGGGACAGCTGTTTCCGGTGTCAGCGGAAAATCTAGCATATAAGGCCGCTGCAAAGTGTCATTAGGCACGAGTCTCTCACCGTTGCTTGCCGTGTGTTGAGAGAGGCTGGTCCAGCGCTGTGTAATGGAATAAATCTATCTCAATTGTCTAACTCGAGTATTAATTAATTATCATAAGGAAGCAACACCTCTCGGTCTCCGCATTCATCTGACATTCATCTTATCAAATTGGCGTTTAACGAACAGGATCCTAGATTCAGCGAGACAGGTAAGGCAGATAAACCAGTGTGGTTGTGTGCTTAACCTGAATTGTTGTTCTAGAGGGAAAAACCTGTAAATTTTTTCCTTGAATGAAGGAAAGGGGATGAATTTGATGATGGGGGGGCCAATGACTAGATTTGACTAAATATTAAAGGTTGAGTATTGGTGTGAACATGAAGGTCATTGATCCACATAGGATAATGCGTTATAAAGGACAGAGCTGCTAGGTGTCACTCTGGAGGAGATTAATACTGACACTGGATATTGATTAATTCATAGAAGAATTGATTAAACGGAATTGGGCATTCCGTGGGTTTTTATTTATGTTTTTATCTGTAAGGTACAGACATGTGTTTATCTGTATGGTACAGAAATATGGTATTGTGTTATAGCACAGGATTTGAAACTATGAAGTAGAATGTTGATTAAGATGGTTAAATGAATAAGGTATTGACACGCAAGTGGTTATGGTATGTAAGTTGAAGTGTGATCTAAAGAAAGTGTTTTAAAGTGGTCTAGTAATGTGGTATTATGTAGAGAAACAGGATAATGAAAGATATAGGTCAGCGGTAAAAAAGACAGTTGTAGGACGATAAGACGTTGAACGGATACGGTATTTGTGTTAATGTTACAGCGCAACAGATTTGAGTGACAAGATTGATTTATTGAGACAGGAGAGAACAGATGAGACGTGGATTTAAATGACCTTGATGAGACGCAATGCAACAGACTGAATTAAAGTATATGACACGAATGGTGTAACTATAAAGCTCTAACGAGACAATTTAGATAAAAGAATTCCTTTTTACTAACATTGTGTGCAGTGTAATTAATCAAACATGGGTAATCGAACGTCTAGGACAGCAAATTGTGAGAAACGGATTATTAAGTACAAGTCGGTTAGGGACTTGCCACGAGGGGAAAAGAAATCTATTAAGAAACTATTGGAAATTGATCCACACATAATTGATATTCCGATAAAATACACTGATACAGTGACACCAAAAGGATGGATTTTACTTAAATTAGGACCATTCTATGCAGAACCATTTCTAACAAAGATTGCGGAATGGAGTGACGATAATTTCCCAAGTATCGGGAGTTTTGAAAAGAATAAACTAAAGATTATTGATGAATATTTGATATCAAACAAAAGCATTTGCGACCCATTATGGGATATTGATTACATGAAAGAAGTCTATCAAGCATGGGTAATAATGTCTAATCAATGGCCTGGTAATATTGTCAGAAAAAAGGAACACAATAGGTTTAACCCTATACCCAAGGTAAAGGAGATACAGAGCGTGTCTCCTCCTGTACAGCCGGAACAGGCGGAGCAGACTGTGATACACAGCATGGTCCGGGTGCAGGCACCATTGTTAAATATAGAGGAGAAAGTACTGTATAAACCATTAACCCTGAATGACGTATCTGCAATCATAGTCGACGCACCCAGACCCTTGATTAACCCAAAAGGATTCATAAATTGGTATGAAACAATGTTGCTACATGGTAATTTGAATGGCACGGATTTAAGATACATTCTGATCACGTTAATGCCAGATGTTGAAATTGATACTTTGATAAATGCTTGTGAAACTTTGAATGAAGATAATGATGGGCCATGTAGAGGTAATACAATTAATGAACGATTCCCATGGTTTAATAAACAACACAAAGTGACTCACATTGAACAATTAACCAAATTTCTAAACGAACATGCCAGTCAAAACCGTGATATCTCACAGATTCTGAACTGTAAACGTAAGCCTAATGAAACAATGTCTGACTTTGTAATCAGATTCCAAAGTACCTGGAGAGAAAAGGCGAATTTGGAATTAGATGACAAACCTAACGCATTCTTTACAAATATGATTCTAGATGGTATTGGAGACGATGCGAAAAACTTCAAATTATCGACACCAGACATTTTCTCAATGACACCAGCATTGATTGAAAAACGAATAAGGGAATTAGAAGCTTTGGGATTGTTTAATAAGCGATACCAACCACAAGTCTTGGAGCTGGCGCAATACGCGGACCTAGAGGGTTGGAATGAATACTAAGCATTATGGGTAATGAAGTCTTACGTGAAGCATGTCGAGTGATAGAGTTATAGAGAAATCATTGAGTTAAGTAATAATAATCCTTGTATTGATTAACATATTGTAAACAAATGATAAAGAGTGAAATGAATAACTATTGTATTTTCAGGACAAGCTAAATAGCTTAGCACCAACAGCAGAAAAGTGGTAAAGAGACACGAGTGCACTTGTGCTCCACAACGCTGCACCAGGGACGACGCTCTGAACCAACACTATTAATAGAACTGCCCTTGCAAACAAGACGCAGCTCGGTGACACAGAGACACACACACGCAGAGAACACATAGAAGTGTTAGACATGAAAATGTAGTTGTCTCTTATTGTAATTATCATACAATTCTGCATTGACTCAGTAAACGTAACATTTGAATTTACTTAGTAAACAGAGACATGCATTGATGACTGTTGATGTTCACACAAGCAAAGAGGAAAATGTGACATTTTGATTGATGAATAATCCCGAACGGACAACACAACTCTTGCCAATTCTATCTCCTGACAGAACCGAGAAAATGGAAAGAAACTGAGCGACGGACTAAAAAAAAACGGGGGCGTTGCTGAGGGCCAATCTAACAGAAGTGGGGGCTGAAATGACAGTGAACGATTGACGGATGAGAGAAAGGGGAAACCACAAATGATAATTCTCTGTGTAACTGTAAACGAAAATGTTGTTTTTCTGTTTGGAAGCGGAAACATGATAATGACATGACAGACTACAGACTTTGATAAAGCAATTACACATACGAATATGACAGTACTTTACAATCAACAGTGTTAATCGGCCAACAGCTGAATGCACGAGCATTACACATTGATGCAACATTTATGATAAAGAACCATTCACACTGACTCAAGAGTGTCTCTGATAAATCTACTAAAACCGACGGGTGATTGACTGAGAAATATTTGACTATAAGAGAGGGATAGAACATTTAAATGTTCACAGCAAATTTAAACCTTAATGCAAAATAAGCTCATAGTGTACATAGACCAACGGGGAATTATTCAAGCCATCAGTAACGATTGTGATCAGAATTTTTAACATACGGGTAGAATAGAACCTATCTACCTCATTAAAAGTATGCTTATGGGAATTGACTCAGATTGCACATTGACAGTAAATAAACTAAGTATTGAAGAACTGATTTGGATATTAAAGGGACGGTTCACGGTTTTTCACAACACACGTCCTAGTTTGAATACCCATGGCATGAACTTCAAATGACAAATCCTTTTGTTTCCTCTAGGAGCATTGATGAAGGACGAGTTAACCATTTTGAGAGAAACTCAATGTCTGTCTACCTGTACTTAACGATTGTGCAATCCCTGTATCTAAAAATGTCTCAGCAGGCAAGTGCATAACTCACTAGATGGGGGGGACCACAGGGGGCCCAACCCACTCTCAACTCTGACGATGAGAACCAAGCAAAGGGGAAAACACGTATTATGAAACGATTACTGATTTCAGTACCATAATGATGACTATCTCTGCTATTAACAATTATTCTTGATGTTGTTGTGAATTAAGATTGAAACTAGGACAAGAGATACCGGACAGACGATGCGTGACGGGAGACACCGTGTGATCCTGGCCTCATTGTGCATAAGATGGATGGCCACAATTCTATCGGTTCTGTATACGCTCTGGGTGTTAACTAACGAAACAGACTTTACTTTAACTGAAGACTCTAACACTAATCTTGTTCGCATGCGTCGTGACATCCAGGGAGTTAAACCAAATAGCGCACTAGACTCAGTTGCAGGAGTTTGCCAGTTTGTTGACAATTGTTGTACGTATTCACCACAACAGGAGTAAACCTTTAAGATCAGACAATGGGGACATAGAACAATAGGGGAGAGAAAAGTAGGGGGTAAGGATTTAGAGTTTCAATAACACTGTTAAAACATTTGAGCAAGCAGCATGAGGGTGAATGAAATAATTTCTACTGTGAGTCTCTCCATAATACAGCAACAATACAAGAGGACGATAAGGCAGAAAGACAACAATGTTCCAGCGTCTCAGATAGTGCCTCATTGCGACCGGAAAAGCATGATGGTCCCTCTGTTGAAGATCGACCTAGGATATCGAAGACACCTAAAGAAAAGGATTGACGATATCCCTATTTGTTAAAAATGTATAATTATGTAACAAACTATGGAAAAACATGTGATTTGAATTAATGATGGAAATGATACCTACTTCATTTGTAATGAGTAGTTAGACATAGCAATGAGAAACCTATTTGGATATTTTCTCCTTTAAACAACAAAGGTTTTTATCCAAAGGAGGTGATTATTAATCAGAGTAGTTAACCACAAAGTGACCTTTTACTCATGCCAAGTCAATTGTGGAGTGAGATGTTTGTTCACTTTGTCAGGCCACATGACTGGGAACTTGCATTTGTCCATGGGAAAAGTCATTTAAAGACGATTCCGGGGGAGGAATGCGGGATCTCAACCATGGGGAAAGAAAGAGAAATAATTAAAGTTACTGTCCATTAGAGAAGACAAAAAAGAGTGAGCTGATATGATGCGTTTTGTGTAGCTATGTGCAAAATGCTGTGTGCCTATCAAATATTGCAATACTCATTGTGTAACCTTAAACATACTTTAAGTGTGTCCACTCTCAGGACATAAACTGACCACTCTGAGTCAGCATGCGTTTCTGTAACTGGACCTGAGCCAAATATAGAGATGGGGACCAGTTGGGATCTAAGGACAGTGGAGCCTTGTGGTGGTCAGCCAGGTGGTAGACTTATATGGGTACTGGGGTCAATAGATCAGTATATTTGGGAACGAACGGTCAGCTGACTGAGAGTCAGGTAACTGGTGACCGGAACAAACAAACCGTTATGGTAGGGAAGCAGAGGCAAGCTAGCTTCTAACTTTAGTATGTAATCAACATGTATGACGGGTGACTGATGATTGGCAAGGGACAGCTGTTTCCGGTGTCAGCGGAAAATCTAGCATATAAGGCCGCTGCAAAGTGTCATTAGGCACGAGTCTCTCACCGTTGCTTGCCGTGTGTTGAGAGAGGCTGGTCCAGCGCTGTGTAATGGAATAAATCTATCTCAATTGTCTAACTCGAGTATTAATTAATTATCATAAGGAAGCAACACCTCTCGGTCTCCGCATTCATCTGACATTCATCTTATCACAGTACCTTTAATGGTGGGACAGACAGACATTACCTTTAATGGTGGGACAGACAGACAGTACCTTTAATGGTGGGACAGACAGTCAGTACCTTTAATGGTGGGATAGACAGACATTACCTTTAATGGTGGGACAGACAGACATTACCTTTAATGGTGGGACAGTCTGGGTTCTGGGGCTCCTGCAGGCGGGTCATGGCGAGCACGGCCTGGATGCGGATGTTGGGGAACTTGTCGGTGACGCGGACCAGCATGGCCTGGATGATGCTGTCGAACAGGTCGTCATCGATCACGGCGTTCGCCGCCATGCTGCCCAGCAGCTTTTTGATCAGCTGACACACGCGGAAACGCACCGCGCGGCTGTCGGCCTTGTGGGACTGAGGGGGCGGCCGGAGGGAGGGAGAGAGGGATGGAGGGAATGAGGGTGGGATGAGGGTGGAGAGTGAGAGGGAGGGAGGGGGGAGGGAGGGTGAGGGTGGGGGAGAGATGGAGTGAGGGAGGGATGAGGGTGGAGGGAGGGAGGGATGAGGGTGGAGAGAGAGAGGGAGGGAGGGGGGAGGGAGGGATGAGGGTGGAGAGTGAGAGGGAGGGAGGGGGGAGGGAGGGATGAGGGTGGGGGAGAGATGGAGTGAGGGAGGGATGAGGGTGGAGGGATGAGGGTGGAGAGAGAGAGGGAGGGAGGGGGGAGGGAGGGATGAGGGTGGGGGAGAGATGGAGTGAGGGAGGGATGAGGGTGGGGGAGAGATGGAGTGAGGGAGGGATGAGGGTGGGGGGGAGAGAGAGAACAGGGATGGAGAGAACGTTAAGAGAGAGAAGAAAAAAAAACAGGAAATCCTGAAACATCGCTGAGATATGTTCACCATGTAGTTCATAGTATTCTTGTTCAATATAGACCGCTGTGTGTGTGTGCGTGCGTTAGGGCTGTATGTGTGTGTGTGTTTGTGTGCGTGCGTTAGGGCTGTGTTTGTGTGTGTGCGTGCGTTAGGGCTGTGTTTGTGTGTGTGTGTGTGTGTGTGTGCGTTAGGGCTGTGTGTGTGTGTGTGTGTGTGTGTGTTTGTTAGGGCTGTGTGTGTGTGTGTGTGTGTGTGTGTGTCAGGGTTTCCGTTAGAAAAAATTGCCGCCGGACACCGTGTCCGGGAAGATTTCGATTTACCGGACAAACGTGATATATTCCGGTCATCATATTAAAATATAATATAGCTGTTTGTCGCGGTGATTACTGTTGTGTAGCGGCCTATATATGCCATTTAATGTCTATTTCTCATCCGATACGATTAGATGCGAGCTATATAATATAACATGATTCGCATGCGCGCTATGCCATTATGTCCAGCGCTGAACGGGCGCCTCACTGGGAACTGAACAGACAGCATCGATCAATGAACGGACTCCACATTACGTTAACTGAAGTTTGTTAAATTGTTTGGGATTAATGTGAGTTTTCTATTTTCTCTTTCCAGTTTTACCCTTTTTTTTAATCAATAAAACAACGTCATTTCTATAACCAGGGGGGTGTTCCATCAACGTCGCTAAAGGAAAATCTAGGCTTATTTCGTTAAGTCTCGCGAGACTCTTAAAAAGATCCAGGCATATCTTGATAGATCTCGCGAGACTTGTCAAAATAAGCCTAGATTTTCCTTTAGCGACGTTGATGGAATACCCCCCAGGTCTCGCGGGTTGGGAAGGCATTTCGTTTAGCTGCCTGTCAAATCATACTTAATCGGACTCGGGAGTATGACAATGAGGAGAACATAACTGTTTATTGAGAAACGATTGATAGGCAGGCTGGGATACGTATATAAAGAAATACCACAATGTCTAGATGTATAACATTTTATTGAACAGTGCAAGCATGTAGGCTTCTGGCGTGACACGGCTAGCCTAATTTCCGTTCATATGCCTTTTATCAGATAAAATAAAATAGAATACAACTCTTTGAAAATAAATAGGCTTTAAATTAACTTGCAATGCGTATAGGCTAATTTCCGTTCGATGTTACAGCCGGCCTATGCCTTTTCTCAGATAGATAGGGGATAGCCCTGTAAGCTCATACGGGTCTGTATGTCATCCTGAAGACCGGCTGTTAGATCATATCGCTGAAGTTTGTCTCCATCTTAGTGTAAATGTTGTCCGTTTCGTTTGTTATCCTTGTTATTGTGCGATAAAGTTAAGGCGCTCCGCTTCGGGACACCATTTTCAGCTGAGCACCAAACACACACACACAACACTGCCCGAGAGAGAAGGACCCGCCCCCTTTAGTTAGCCGCTAACTAAAGGGGGCGGGTCCTTCTCTCTCGGGCAGTGTTGTGTGTGTATGAGTGTGTGTGTGTTTGGTGCTCAGCTGAAAATGGTGGCCCGAAGCCAATTTGAATACATAATGTGAACTTTAGCGAATTGTATTCAAATTGTGCTTAGAGGGAATTATTTTCACCGGACATTATGTCCGACGAGTTTTCAATTTGTCGGACTTCAACAAATTTTACCGGACAAAGACCGGTAATTACCGGTTAACGGAAACCCTGGTGTGTGTGTGTGTGCATTAGGGCTGTGTGTGTGTGTGTGTGTGGGGGGGGGGGGGTTAGGGCTGTGTGTGTGTTTGTGTGCGTGCGTTAGGGCTGTGTTTGTGTGTGTGCGTGCGTTAGGGCTGTGTGTGTACGTGTGTGTGTGTGCGCGTGCGTGCGTTAGGGCTGTGTTTGTGTGTGTGTGTGCGTTAGGGCTGTGTGTGTTTGTTAGGGCTGTGTGTGTGTGTGTGTGTGTGTGTGTGTGCATTAGGGCTGTGTGTGTGTGTGTGTGCGTTAGGGCTGTGTGTGTTGTGTTAAAATACCTCCAGCAGGAAGGTGAACATGTAGCTCAGGAAAGGGTGCTCCTCCTCCTCCTCATCATCGTCATCTCCCTCCTCCTCCTCCCCCCCCTCCTTCGGGGGAGACTGAAAGCTCGTGGCGAACATGGACACAAACCCGATGACGTGCTCCACCGCGGGCTCGCGCTCGTACACGATCATGGCATACTTCAGGTAGTGGATGAACTCCTGGTGGAACACCGTCTTGTCCTCCAGCTAGACAGCGTCAGGATGGTGAAAACAAAAACACATTATTTTAATTGGTTTTGTCAAGTGCAAAATAACAGCCTCCGCACACACTCCAAACTCAAAAAATGTAGTTTAGTTTCTGAAGAATGGAAGTGAAGAGTATCAATAGAGTGTTTTAATATAAATGCCTGAAGAAGAAGGTCTATGAACGAAAGCTTGCCCAATAAACTACGTTTTTTTGCACAGATTTGAGTGTTTGATGTAGGGATGCTCCGATTTATCGGCCACCGATTTAAATCGGCCGATTTCACTCCAAATGACTCGATCGGTGATCGGCAAAAATGGCCGATCGCAAAAGATCAGCCTTAAAACATGTAACGTTAGATATATAACGGAGCGATGTATTTCTACGGAAAGGCTGACTGACGCGGGGCTCATTCAATCTCCGCGTTCGTTATAGATACGCTTGCAGCAGCGGGTGGACTCCCGGTTCATTGAGTTTACGGTTAAAAGCATAACTTCTCGGGGTGTCAGCGCGGTGGTTCAGGGCTCAAAATGACCGTATACCGATGGTGAAGTTAGCAAAGGAGTATTGTGATTGTACCACCTCCATAGCCGGTGTTATTCACGGGCAAAGACGGTGCCCTTTGCGGGTTAATAACTGTAAGTTACCGTGGGTTAGGATAACAATTCAAACGTGTCCGGATAGGGGAGAGGACAGGGAATCCAAAACCATTTGAATGGTGTCGATACGACACTGCTATCACGGTCGACACAGCGCGGAGCGAATTCCCTGTTAAAACGTTTCTCTCGCCCCGCTGTCAACGGGAGTTTCAACCAGCAGGCGCGGTGCTGCGAGCAGCAGCGTGTGAACTCCCGGTTCATTGAGTTTACGGTTAAAAGCATAACTTCTCGGGGTGTCAGCGTGGTGGTTAAGGGCTCAAAATGACCGTATACCGATGGTGAAGTTAGCAAAGGAGTATTGTGTTTGTACCACCTTCACAGCCGGTGTTATTCACGGGCAAAGACGGTGCATAATAGCGATTTTTTGTGTTATGCTTGTTGTAAATAAAAGTTCTATGATGCATTGAAATGACATTAAACTAAGATAATACGATGGTCTGCATAATTTTTCGAATCTTTATTAATAAGCTATTACAGAAACTGTAGTGACATTTTCCAAGAGCGAATGTGGTATTTAAAGATGGCGGTTAGCGAAGAAATCTATGAACATGGGATGACGATTTCCATTGACCAATCAACGGTGTGCAGCGTCACACGTCACACGCAGCCTGGCAAAAAGGTACCCTTCGGCCCTATGGTTCCTGCTCAGATTCAGATTCAGATAACGTTTATTGCCATTATGCATACACATATAGGAATTTGCTTCGGCATTACAGTAAGTGCGTTTATACTTTTTTCACATGTATACAAAAACAAATGCAAAAAACAGGACAACACAGGACAGACAACAGTGCATTGGATAGTGCAACATATATAAAGTGCAGTGCAGAGTTTTTACAGTGAGTCCAGTGCATATTCAGTCCTGGGCAGACTTGGGGGCGGGGGGGAGGGGGAAGCCAGAGTCATTTATCAGCCTGGCGGCTGAGGGGAAGAAACTGAGCCTGTGGCGGGCCTTCAGTGCCTTGGGCAGCCGCAACCTTCTTCCAGAGGGAAGCAGGGTGAGGAGGCCGTGGCCGGGGTGGAAGGGGTCGGCCATGCTCACGATGGGTAGCTAAAGAAGCGACCCGACCCGACCCAGGCCGACAAATGGAAAAGCGCCAAAGAAGCAGGCCAGCCCGGACTGACCCGGGTCAGCCCTCTAGTGGAAAAGCCCCATAACTTTCAAGGATTTCAAGGACCCGTGGGAACCCTGCCTACCTTGCTGTAGCGGGCCTTGAGGCTGGCCACCAGCTCGGCTCTGTTGGTGTGGCCCTTCTGGGCCCGCTGGAACGCCTCTTTGATCTCCAGGTCTCCGTCTGTGGTCATCTTTAACTCTCCTGGACGAACAAAAGAAGAGATTTGGTGAGGCTGCATTCTCATTTTATGCAGCCAGATTGTGGAATGCACTGCCAGTTTGCATTAGGGATGCAACCTCAGCACATGTTCAAGTCAAGACTAAAAACCCATATTTTTAATATTGCCTTAAAATGACTTTAAATGACATTAATGTTAGTTGATGAATCTATATATTTGTATGTAATGTACTGACTTGATTAAATCTTATAGTCATTCTTATATTATTTTGTTATTTTGTTAAAGCACTTTGAGCTGCAACGTTTGCAGGAAAAGTGCTATACAAATAAAGGTTATTATTATTATTATTATTATTATTATTATTATTATAGTGAGATTATATCCAAAGTCCAAAGCTGTTTTCTTACCGGCTAGATCGTCTCAACAACACAGTGGTTCCGGTACTACTGTTGGCTACTACCATCTAGCTAAAGTTAGGCTGTACTGCGAAGTAGTTTAAAGCTGCATAATTTCAGTTCACGGTATTGAAATATATATCATAACATACTTCTCTCGTGCAATACAACTACAGTCCTTCGATACCTTTGTCTGGGGGTGGGGGGACACTACAGATCTGTCTCTGGGGGTGGGGGGACACTACAGATCTGTCTCTGGGGGTGGGGGGACACTACAGATCTGTCTCTGGGGGTGGGGGGGACAGTGGGACACTACAGGGACGTTCGCTAATGTGTTTACACACACGTTTGGGTGGATGCGGCGCAGGAGGTAGAGCCGGGGTCTAATGATCGCAAGGTCGGCAGTTCGAACCCCGGCTGGCCACATGTCAGGTTGTCCTTGGGCAAGACACTGAATCCCAATTTGCTCCCAATGTAATGAGCGGGCCGACGCCTTGCATGGGTCGCTTGCCGCTATTTATGGATGTGTGTGTTAATGGGTGAATAATAATACTAATAATACTAATAATAATGTATAGCAAACGTAATATCCTGCAAACGTTGCAGCTCAAAGTCCTTTAGAGAGGGGCCATTATTGTAAAGCGCTTTGGAATAAGGTGCTGTATAAGTCAGTCCATTTACACACAAGTTTGAAGTTTCCACTGAACTAAAGCAGCAGGGACATGACATGTGATTACAGGGTATATACAGGAATCTTGAGGTTAATTTGAAAGTGACAGTTGGATCTAAGTGACAGTTGGATCTAAGTGACAGTTGGATCTAAGTGACAGTTGACACTAGAACAGCCGTGTCTATGTTACCTACTCAGGGCATATACAGGAATCTGGAGATTAATTTCAATACCTTTCTAAGACTTTTTAAAGACCTTGTCAATATTTTTCCAGACCTCACCGCCACTTGGAGTTGTAACCGTTGACATCAGTGACACCTTTAACTTAACAGTTTTAGTTTGCAACAGACTAGACCACTATCATACAACACAATGTTCAGGTTCATCTTCGTTTTTTTATAAAAACGAATAAATTCACTAAACTTTTACTCAAAGTTTTTAGGACTCAAACTCTTTGGACAGAGTCTAATTCAGAAAAATACCTATGAAATTCAAGACCTCATAAAATCGTGATAAGACTTTTTAATCCTTATTAAGGGTCTTGATTTTCCCAAAATTGATTTATCAACTTTTAATACTTTTCAAGACACCGCGGATACCCTGCCTACTCTCTGTAGCCTAGCAACCCTGAGAAGCCCCTCGTAGCTAGCCCTCTAGCGCCCCCCTCCCCTCCAGGCCGCCCGGGGTACTGCGGGCGAGGCAGCTAGCCAGGGTGGCTAACCCACTACTTACCACAGGGATGTTCGCTAAAGTGTTCACACGGTCAGTTTAACGTGAAACTAAGGCCTTGTCCACACTACACCGTGCGTTTTCCCTAAAAAAAGAATCGCGTCCACACAATCACAGTTGTAAAAAAACACCATCCACACAAAACCGCGAACATTGTTTAAACCGCGCCAAAAATAACCAATAGCGTCTGGCTGTGCCCCTTGGCGAATCAGAAGTCTATAAAACAGCTACCATTTCCGGTCCTATTATTATTATTATTCAAACTTCCTAAACCTTTTGAAACATATTATGTCTGTGTACATTAAAACTGTAGTCGTCATCACAAGTTAGAAAATGATATTGGGCCCCCAAATCAGTTTACAACTTGTAATTATATTACGATGTTTCTGTCAGTAAAGGTATGCAAGCAATGCAGGGTGCGTTCGTAAATCCGCTCTGAGAGCGCCGGAGCGCACACTGGGTTCAACGTCCCGTAATTTGATTGGACAAGAGGCATTCCATGAGTGCTGATCAGATTTCCAGGGCGAATTTACGAACGCAGCCGTAATATAGCTAGTTAACAGAAGACGGAAAGAAACGTCAGATTAGATATATAAACGGGTTATTTTGATAAACTGGACACATTTTGGGAATATATATGGTTACTTTCTCGCCTGAAAACATATTAAAACTTCATAAAATGACATGTTAACACTTAGAGGCAAAAGTACAGATGTTAGCCAATGGAGGTTTAAAATGGAGGATTTAAATTGTCTTAAGTAGCCTAATGCCTAATGGCGCATATATTCTTGACGTTCAAGCCGAAAACCCCGGTTTTCCCGTATACACCTCTCCGCTGAAACCCGAGTTTCTACAAAAGTTCACCCTGGCCGGAGTTCTCAAGAAAGCACGGTTTCAAACCGGGGAGAAAAACGTCCGGTAAAAAAAAACCCGGAGTAGTGTGTACAGGGCCTAAAGCAGTAACACGACATGTATGACTAACGTAACATCGTGTATAGGTTACATATTGTGAGACAGTCCACCATGGGTGGCTTTCCCTGTTGTTGTTGTTGTGTTTATGTTACCGTTATTGTTGATTGGTTACTGTATGTCACATGATCACCCAGAGAGAGAGATAGCTCGTTACCTTGGTTACGTAAACAGTCAGTAAAGGGAACAACGCTCATCGGTATGGACAGCAAAGCTGCTGTTCTGTGCCAGAGCTAGTTTTCCCGTCATCTATTAACCTGCCATCTGGGACACAATTAGTTGTATCTTGTATTGTGTATTGTGTTAAGAAGAAGTTCACTAAAGAACCAGAAACGGAGAATCCCTTGTCGTGTGAGTCATTATACCCACGCACATCAGACGGACGAAACACGACAACTGGTGTCAGAAGTAGCGATCATCCGTGAGTACATCCACCTGACAGAGGAAAAGCTAACAGAAGCTAACGGAAGATAATAAAGTTATAAGAGCCAAAGCTAACGGGAGCTAATAGGGGCTAACAGGAGACAGCTAGCTAGCCAGCTGACTGGATTCAGGAGTTACTACAACAACTGGTTGAGTACTGCCACCTGGTGGTGTTTGGGCAGACTGTACTCCCGTTAGACTCAACTAAATTAAGCGGACAATTCCATTAATAAACAACTCAACAAAATCAAAGAGACAATTATATAAATAAACAACTAAATAATACAAAGAGACAACTACATGAATGAGAACAAGACAAGTGGAACAGACAATCCACCGAAAATAAAAGGACAATTACATGAACAGAAAACTCAATAAAATGACAGAGGAACAAGGAGCTACAGTAGGACCTACTGAGCCTGATAGAGCCCCAACATGGCTACAAGCTTTGTTGGATAGCCAAAATCAGCAGACAAAACACCTGCAAATGATGCTAGCCCCCGTACTAACACACATAACAGGAGGAAATCCCGTTACACAGCAAGCCTCACCACCACTTGCTGCTTCCAGTCGAAATGGGGATAAGATCTTACAGCGCCCCACATTGGACAGGCATGCTTCTGAGCCTGAAGCTATACCTTCAGCCTCTTGGGATATACCAGTAAGACCAAAAACTCGTGTTGGTGCCCCCTTTGCAGCTGAGTTGGATGTCATCAATCAGCGCACTCGCAACTTTGGTCCCACCAGGAGGGGCGGCAATGCTGAACCTGACAGTAGATGGAGAGACACTAGAGACTCTGAGAATGAAACCCAACGCTCATTTCCCTATGGTGAGCAGAGACTGAATAGTTCTGGTCACAACAGTCAGCACACTCTGCAAGAAGTGCGTAGACCTAAACTTGCCACATTTGAAGGAAATGATGACTGGGACTCTTTCTTGTTGCTGGAGTACTACAGAAAGAGTGGACAGGCTGCATGAATGCTTAAGAGGAGCTGCAATACGATATGTCTGCTCACTGCCAGAACGTACACGGGAGGATTATGCTCTCTTAGTGGAGGAGCTTACTCAGCGCTTTGGGAAAAGAGACCCCCCTACCACAGTAAGGAGAAAGTTGGGAGAACTTCGGCAAGGTAGAGAGGCGTCAGCTGAATTTGCAGAAGAGGTGAGACGCCTCGTCACACTTGCATATCCAGGAGTGGATCTCCAGCTGCAAGATCAACTTGCAACTGATGCCTTTCTTAAAGGTCTAAAAAATCAAAAAGTGGCCTATGAAGTTATGAACCGAGATCCATGCTCCCTTGCAGAGGCTCAAAAGTGTGTAGAGGCTCATGAACACAACTTCAAAGCTACGGTGGGACGTGAAACAGAAATAAAGAACAGAACACGACGCATTTCTTGGGCTGATGATGGAGACATCTGTGAGGACTTTACTCCTACCTCTCGTAGGGTACAGACTAGGGGTGGGACGATTAGAAAATGTCATGTCACGATTATCGAGGGCAAAATAATCGCGATCCACGATATTATCGCGAGAATTAAAAAAAAAAAAAAAAAAAAAAAGATTTTTAGAATGCCAATAAAACACACTGTAATCACTTTAACTTAGATTTTGTTGTATTTTTATTGAATCATGTTAATAACATTAACATCATTTTAAAAACATCTTGACAAATCAAAATCTTTAATAAAATCTTAAATAAGGTAATGATAAATTATAAGGTATCACTGCATAAATAAAGGAAAAAAATACTGTCAAACAAAACTTGAACACTGACACTTTTCTGTCATCAAACTGAGTGCTAGCCTTGTGGCTTAGAGACTTGAAAGCTTCAAGATAGGTTAAAGTGCAAAAATGTCAACATGTTCACTTTTTCGGAGAGGTGTGCTCGGAGAGGTGTGAGTATGTGCCCACTGGCACTAAAATGTGCCCACTGGCACTAAACACTCTCTCTGAAGGAACACTAGTTGCAGGTATGCATAGAAGCCTGCGGGCAACCCTGGAAAGGTGAGGCAATGGACACGGGGCCGATGCAGCCATGGTGAGAAGGCTAGCATACGTTAGTGACTGACAAGGCTGACTTGACAGTCACGTTACCCATGCAGGCTGAACAATCACGCGAGACACATTTCTGTGAGGATATTCGCGCGCGGCTCATGTGAGAAATCTCAATTATATTACTATTTATTTATAACATACGATTATGACATCCTCCCTCTCGCCAGTTTGGGGCAACATAGACTTCTCCCCTGGTGCCACGGATAGGGGTTTCAAGCGGTGGGACAGCAAAGGGATGGTTACTATCGGACATTTATATGATACGGAAATACTACTTTCATTTGACCAATTATGTAAGAAATATGACCTACCACGAAATGAGTTTTTCAGATACCTTCAGATACGAAGTTTTTTAAATAGTCAAAAAGACACTGGCCTCTGTCACCAACCCTCTCCGCTGGAGGAGATAGTCTCTGCTGGAAAGACGAGAGGCATTCTGGGGCTTGGGTATAGAGCACTTTCAAAATATGATAAAGGCAAACCTGCATTTACGCCCAAAGACTGGAATAATGACCTGAACATTAATACTGATGAAGCAACTTGGTCACTAATATGGCAATCGGCAAACGACATCTCAATCTGTAATAGGACGAAGGAAACGCAATTTAGACTACTACAACGTTTGCAGATTACTCCCCAACTTAGACATAAAATGGATCATAACAAATCGGAAATGTGTACAAAGTGTATTACCGAGGTTGGGAGCTTTGTTCATTGTGTTTGGACTTGTAGATATATAGATGATTACTGGAAAGGTATAGTGGATAAAATTCATCTAATTCTAGATGTTACATTGGATAAGGACCCCATGTGTCTATTGTTTGGGTTGCCAGACAAACAACTTAAAAGTATGCATTCCAAAAGACTTCTGTGTATCTTCACTTTTTGTGCAAGGAAAAATATATTGCTGAAATGGATAGACTGCAAACCGCCTACAATAGCTGGATGGTACAAGGTAATTTTTGATATGATTCCTATGGAATATCTGACATATAGGTCTAAGTGTAAGATAAAGACATTCTATAAGATTTGGTCTCCGTTCTTAGATTATATTGGTACCAGACTGGCTGCCATTGTAATGAAAGGTTTGGTGGATTACACTCAAGAAAGTACACAAGACTAATGTGTAACAGATCTACAATGTATGGGTCACAATATTATTTACTGTGCTGGTGTTGTGCTGCCGCTGTGTTTAGGACTGTAAGACATGGATGCTGTCTCTGATGGGGGTGATCCCCCCCATATATTATGGCATTTGTTGTGTCATTTTCTTTTCTGTTTATTTCTGATATGTGACATTGCCTCCTCCCCCACTGTTTTTTTGTTTTTGTTTCGTTTTTAAACATTTTCTGTTTATGGACAATGTACTGCATAACAAAGTGCAAAACTAGTTTTCTACTATTAATGGGACAATAACCTCCCCCACGGATACTAGTTGTTGTTGTTATGTCCTGTTGTGTACATGTCTCTGTGAAACTCAATAAAAATATTAACCCCCCCAAAAAAAAACACACATAGGTCACATACATTAATACATACAATAAAAACAGACAGAAAAAGCAGTGTTTATAAAATGTAGTGCCTATTTAAAAAGTCCAGTCATTTAAAAATAATAATAAAAAAAAAAAAAAAAAAAAAAAAAACGATTATGACGATTATTCAACTAATTAAAATTCTCCACGATAAAGTTATCGCGGGTGTTTTTAGCGCGATTAACGATAAACACGATAATCGTCCCATCCCTAGTACAGACCCCTCAGTATGTAACTGCTGAACAGTTTGCTACACTAACGGACCAAGTCAAGACCCTCGTACATACAGTAGGGAATCTACAGCTGCAGTTTGAACATCATAAAACTAGAGCAACAACACAACGTCCCCTGTCACTAGACGGCATTCCAACACAGGCTGTGGTGGACACGGGAGCCCAGACAACAGTAATCTCAGAGGAGCTGTATAGGAGTTTCTCTGGAGGTGATCCGACAAGCCTACGTAAGACCTACCTTCTAAATGCGGGAGTTGGAGATGGCATGGAAGCAAAACGTGGACTGAACGTCACCTTTAAAATTGCAGCCAAAACAATCGACTGGGACGTACACGTAGCCCCCATACGTGACTCTGTCCTCATAGGATTGGATCTGATGAAGACTCATGATGTTGTCATCCACACCCGTGGTAAGGTGTTCATCGGTAACGAACTTGTGCCCTCCAAAATAGTACGAGGGGATGGATCAGACTATCATGTTGCCAGAGTGACCCTAGGAGAGACCACCACCATACCACCTACATCTGAATGTGTGGTCTGGGGCGAGGTGGAAGAACCAAGGCCAGGTGTTCCAGCTGTACTAGAGCCTTTGAACATCACAGAAAATGTAGTCTCCGGGAGTGTTGTTACCACTATGGAGAAGCGGGTGCCAGTCCGGCTATGCAACTTCTCGACCAGCAAAGCGGCCCTGCCAAGAGGAGCATGCCTTGGACTCTTAGTTGAAGCTTATCCTGAGGAGCCATCATGTTCACCTGAGCAAAGTGTAGAGCCCATCATAGAGGGAGAGTCAGAGAGTGTGCCATCACTGGTGGTTGGAAGAGTAGCAGCAATCTCTGAGCTACCTGAACATCTCCAAAGCCTGGTTGGTGCTACTAGTGAGGCACTCAGTGAGGAGCAACAAGAACAATTTATCCAACTGCTAGTGACCTACCAATCCCTCTTTGCCAAAAGTGATTCCGACCTGGGTTACATGTCTGCTGTCACACACAAGATTGACACAGGATCGGCTAAGCCTGTGCGCCAGCGAGTGAGAAGGGCACCTCTTGGATTTCAAAGTGAAGAGCAAACACATCTTCAAGACATGCTTAAAGCCGGTGTCGTTACACCATCATCATCGGAGTGGGCCTCTCCGGTCGTCTTAGTACGCAAGAAGGATGGAGGAGTACGGTGGTGCATAGATTACCGCGGCTTGAACAGTCTGACGGTAAAGGACGCATATCCTTTGCCCAAGATTGAAGAGTGTCTTGATGTTCTTGGGGAAGCTACAATGTTCTCAACACTTGACCTTCAGTCTGGCTATTGGCAGATAGCAGTGGATGACCAAGACCGCGGGAAGACAGCATTCATCACCAAATGGGGCCTCTATGAATACACCCGCATGCCATTTGGGCTCTGCAATGCCCCAAGCACCTTTCAGAGGGCAATGGAGCTCGTCCTCAGGGGACTCCAATGGGAAACATTGCTGATCTACCTTGACGACGTCATTGTCATTGGCAGGGGAGTGGATGAAAGCCTGGACCGGCTCGCACAGGTCTTCAAGTGTCTCCACAGCTATGGGTTGAAGCTGAAGCCTTCTAAATGTCACTTGCTTCAAGAGGAAGTTCTCTTCCTGGGCCACATTGTGAGTGGAGATGGGATCTGTCCAAACCCAGCTCTGGTCAAGGATGTACAGCGCTGGGAGCCACCCAACAACCTGAAGGAGCTGCAAGCTTTTCTTGGACTGTGTAACTACTACCGCAAGTTTGTTCCAGCTTTTGCAGAACTGGCAAGCCCTCTCCACAGCCTTTCAAAGAAGGGGGCTACATTCCTGTGGACAAATGAGCACCAAGATGCTTTTACAAAGCTGAAAGAAAAACTGACAACTACACCAGTGCTGGGATACCCCACTGTTGGAGGCAAGTACATTCTAGACACTGATGCCTCGAACCACAGTATTGGAGCTGTTCTGTCACAACTCCAGTGGGGAGAAGAGCGAGTCCTAACATACGCCAGCAGCCATCTTACACCAGCTCAGCAGAGGTACTGTGTTACCAGACGTGAGTTACTTGCTGTCGTCCGCTACACTCGTCAGTTCCGCCACTACCTACTGGGCAAGAAGTTTCTGCTACGAACAGATCATGGCAGTCTCACCTGGCTGTTTCGGTTCAAAAACCCTGAAGGTCAGTTGGCTCGCTGGCTGGAAGAGTTGAGCCAATATGACTTTGACATAGAGCATCGAGCGGGCCGGCAACACTGCAATGCTGATGCCATGTCAAGGCAAACCAGAGAACATTCAGACAAATGTGACTGTTACCAAGCTGGAAAGAACTTGTCTGATCTACCATGTCAAGGATGTAAGTACTGCCGAAGACTTCATGAGCAGTGGACAAGATTTGAAGACGATGTTGATGATGTTGTGCCGCTCGCAGTTAGGAGTATTGAGTCTGGTGAGACCAGTGGTGATAACACTCAGTCGATGGAAACAGATCCACCACATACAACCATGCTGGAGACTCCAGTAGTTAACTGGCTGCAGTCAGTCAGATTGGAAGAGCTTGCCAAACTT
Source organism: Nansenia antarctica (assembly GCF_963989245.1). Classification (NCBI taxonomy): domain Eukaryota; kingdom Metazoa; phylum Chordata; class Actinopteri; order Argentiniformes; family Microstomatidae; genus Nansenia; species Nansenia antarctica. Next base: position 19,865,079 of record NC_137675.1, read on the forward strand.
CAGAAAGCTGATCCTGTCCTCTCCACCCTCCACACATGGAAAGAATCAGGAACCCTCCCTACTAAAGATCAGGTGATGCTTGAGAGCCCTGCAGTGAGGAAGTTCTGGCTCTGCTGGCCTCAGGTCATGCTGCAGCAAGGAGTTCTCTACTACTCCTGGGAGAGAGTAGGAGCCCAACAACCAACCGTGTTGCTACTAGTTCCAGCTTCCATGCAAAGAGAGGTCCTGCAGGCTTGCCATAATCCTCCTCAATCTGGTCATCTTGGGGAAGCAAAAACACTGGAGCGCTTACGCCAGAGCTATCACTGGTATGGAATGGGTGAAGAAGTCCATCTGTTTGTGAAGAGATGCCAGCACTGCAATGCATGCAAAACTACGGGACCAGTGAAACGAGCCAAGTTGCAAAGCTACCAAGCTGGAGCACCTTTGGACCGTCTCCACGTAGACATCCTCGGGCCATTCCCTGTATCCAGCTCTGGAAACAAGTACATTCTCGTCATAATTGACCAGTTTACTCGATGGGTCGAAGCCTTTGCTGTTCCTGACCAAGGGGCGGAAACAACAGCAAGGAGGCTTGTGTATGACTTTATCGCCCGATTTGGAGCCCCCCTCGAGTTGCACACTGACCAAGGTCGCAATTTTGAGAGTTCCCTGTTCCAGAATGTATGCAAGCTCCTACAGATCACAAAGACAAGGACCACCCCCTACCACCCTGCCTCTAACGGACAGGTGGAAAGGTTCAACAGAACTTTACTCCAGATGATCCGATGCTACGTGGACCAGAACCAAAAGAACTGGGATGAGCATCTGTCACTACTCACCTCAGCCTACCGCAGCTCACGCCATGCAATCACAGGGTTCACACCTAACAGGCTCATGTTTGGCCGAGAAGTTCATCAACCACAGGATATCCAGTCTGGGGCTGCAGAACTCAAATCTGACCGAATGGAGGTAGCAGATTTCCTTCATAACCTGGGAGAAGGACTTAAGGAGGCACAAAGCACAGCGAGGGAGCACCTCCGCACTGCACAAGAACGTCAGAAGAAGATGTATGATGTCCGAGCACGAGAACATTCTTACAGCGTTGGAGATTTGGTGTATGTAAAGGATGACACGAAAAAGAAGGGATTAAGCCCCAAGCTTCAAGCACCTTGGAAGGGCCCCTTGATTGTGGCTGGATGCCGTGGTCCTGTCCTCTACGATATTCAAGGGTTGAAGCGCAGAAAGATAATGCACCATGATCGGCTTAAACCATACAATAGTGAGGTGGTCCCTGCTGGGATAAAACGTCAAAGGAGTCAAGTGCTGCAGCAGTGCCAAGACCCAGCTACACAGCTACCTGAAGAGGATGTCCCGTTGGTACCAGAGCTGCCACTACAGAAAGACAATGATAAAGATCCAGCAGGGGAAGGAGCTTCTCGAGAGTCATGTGATCAAGAGGAGAAACCTCATCTCAAAGCTCCAAGGTGTCAGCAGGAAAAAAGACAAGAGGACACTCCAAAAAATACTGTTAAAACATCTAAGGGACGCATGGTTAATAAGCCAGAGAGATTCAGGAACTAGTTATTGAAAGAGAGACTGTTTAGTTTATCGGCAGATTGGTTACTTCATCCAAGAAGTTTTGCATTATAAAGAAAAAAAAAAAATGTTTTACTGTAAAAATTGTTTACAAGTAGTTAAGTGTTTTAATTGTTTCACTGTTGTTTAGCTATAGGGCCTACGAGTTTGCAAAGAATGTGATGTAAGTAATCAAATAATTTAGACATGTTCATTGAGTCAACTGTTCTATTCCTAGACATGTTAATGTTAAGTCACCTGTACTGAAGGGACTCAGTACTCTTGGAGGGGGATAGTGTGAGACAGTCCACCATGGGTGGCTTTCCCTGTTGTTGTTGTTGTTGTGTTTATGTTACCGTTATTGTTGATTGGTTACTGTATGTCACATGATCACCCAGAGAGAGAGATAGCTCGTTACCTTGGTTACGTAAACAGTCAGTAAAGGGAACAACGCTCATCGGTATGGACAGCAAAGCTGCTGTTCTGTGCCAGAGCTAGTTTTCCCGTCATCTATTAACCTGCCATCTGGGACACAATTAGTTGTATCTTGTATTGTGTATTGTGTTAAGAAGAAGTTCACTAAAGAACCAGAAACGGAGAATCCCTTGTCGTGTGAGTCATTATACCCACGCACATCAGACGGACGAAACACGACAATATATACTTATACACACATTAAGACACATTAAGACACATTAAGACATCGTTAATAAGTAAGATAATTCTTACTTTTGTTGACGACAAAAGCAGCTGTGTTGTTTCTCCGACCGGCTGCCTCTTTTTCAAATCTCAACGGTCTCTCAGCTCAGCTCTCGCGAGAGGTCGGAATCTCGCTGAGGGGCGTGTGCGCGCGCTGCCTCCTCCTCCTCGCGGCAGGTTCACAGCGCGTTGGAATAGGTGGACATAGCTCATAACTGTTTATAGCTCATAACTGTTTATATCTCATAACTCAGCGTTTCCCAAACTGTGGGGCGCGCCCCCCCTAGTGGGGCGCGGGGGTACTGCAGGGGGGGCGCAGAAATAAATAAAAAAAAACTAATAAAAAAAAAACTGGGAATACTGCTGCCTTTTGCAACATCGTACCTGTGTGAGATAGGCTTTTCTGCTGTTGCTGCTATCAAAAGCAAATACAGGTCGAAGTTGAACATTGAGAATGAACTGAGAGTGGCAGTCTCAAAACAACAACCCCGCTTTGAGAAGATTTGCAAGGCAAAGCAAGCACACACAAGTCATTGATCGTAATTGTGATAGGAATGTGTAGAGTAAGAATAGTGATGCAGTAGAAATTAGTTAATGTTGATATGTTGAATATTTCAGTGGCACAGGATCATTTGCCAAGCACTTATGTTCCTTTTCAACCCATAATAAAATATAAAACTATAGTTGGATATATGTGTCTTGTTATTATTAGAAGAGAAAATGTAATGTTTGTACAACTTTATACAATTAATTATATCAATCTAGGTGGGGACCGGGTTAGGGGGGGCTCGAAAATATTTCCAATTACCCAAGGGGGGCCTGATTGAAAAAGTTTGGGAACCGCTGTCATAACTGTATATACCTCTATACTGATGTTTACAACACTACCTCTGTCTGCACATACTGTATATTACATAGTTACTTATCACTACCATTCTTGTTCTATGTATATTATGCCCTTTATATCACTATTTGCACTTCTGGTTAGATGCTAAACTGCATTTCGTCGTATAGTATTTGTACTCTGCGATGACAATAAAGTGTAATCTAATCTAATGATAGATCAAAAGAACATCATATCTGTCAAGTTATGTGTTGGTTTTCTGTGCTTCCCCTAACTTGAAAGGGCTTTGACCGTTTGACCAGAGTTTCACTGGGACTCCACTCTTTCTGCATCCAATGACCAGACAGCAATTATCTTTCTCCTTTTATTTTGGACTTAATTTGGTCTCTTTTTCATCAGAATTACAAGTAGTAGCAGTAGTAGTAGGTGAAAAACCTTGAAAAGGTATAAACACAAAATATAGCGGCTAAGAAACAATATGAAATAATTTACAATGCAATAAAACATTCCAAAATTATGTACCGCCCCTTTAACTACACCATGAACTGAACTTGATATCAAACACCCAACAGCAACCAATTGGCTATCAAACAAATCCAAGATATCAAACAAACAACAACACACATCCAAGTCATCTCACCGTCAGCCACTCTGGGGGGTATTCCATCAATGTCGCTAAAGGAAAATCCTGGCTTATTTTTGATAACTCTCGCGAGACCTATCAGAATATGCCTGGATATTTTTAGGAACTCTCGCGAGACTTGTCAGACTAAACCTGGATTTAACAGTTGGTTTGAGCACAGCACTGCAATAATAGGCAAATGTTCCTACCACAGTGTGTTTGTTGAACTGAATCCTCAACTGTGGAACTGCAGACTAATAGTCTAGCAGCAAGTCCTCAAAAAAGGCTTTAGTTTTCGAGATACCCCTACCCGAGGTAGAGCAAATGACAACAATTATTTTTCTTATCTTTAGGGTCTCCCATTAATGAAATTGATTGTTGTCAAATTTTATTTTTGGGGAAAATATGTTTTTTTGGTTGTTCTTTAGAGCTACCCCAATCCCTGAAAAAGAGCCAAATTAGACCAGGCCGAATATGGGGAAGGTGACAAAAAAGCCCATAACTTGAGAATGATCACTCCTTTCCTCTTCAGATTTGCTGAGGTATGAACCAGGTGGTTGTCCTACATCACCAAATAGTCAGACAACTATTTACCTAAATAAATACTGAATTATAGTCCTGTAAACTTAGCTTTAGTTTAGACGGAAATTGTACTTTTTGGTGACAGGAACATAGGACTCCATCACTTTTCTCTAATTTATCAGAAAAACAGAAATCCCTGAAAAATATATCATTACTGAATTGTCTAAGGTGCTATTGAACAATAACCAGTAGTTGTATGGAAATATCTCATACAGTTCTATTGCAAATGAGATTTCTTTAGACATAGGCCTACCTCTTCTCTGATACAGTCAAATTCCGAATGGGGGATAAGTGGCATAATAGCCTATAAGTTAAGAATGCTCACTCTGATGGTCATCATATTTGGAGAGGGAAATACCAGGTGGCTGAACTACATCACCAAATAGTCAGAATAAGAGTAACCCAATAAAATAAAGTTTATTAGTTCTAAATTGCAAGCCTCTAAAACATAGGTGTAAATAGTACAGGTTTTATTAAAACTGGAACCGTAATTCAAAGTACAGTATAGAAATAATTTTGAAGCTTGACAGTGGAACACTCTCTGCCACTCTGGTTTGAGTGACAGCTGCATGTTTCAAAACTGTGTAGCCAACTGGGCAGCAGCAGCCATAACAATCTCCATCTCAGAGGGAGAGGGGCTGTGGATTGACAGTTCTGTTCAGATTATCACCAATCTAATGACAGATAACAGGTAACACATATGTCCAACTATGATATTAATATGTTGTTGAATATGTTGATAGATTTGTGAGCTTTTAAACCATAGTGCAGGCATTCTGATCTAGGCAGAGGCTAGCAGAGCCCAGCTTACAAGGACTCAGAACCATACTGAACGTTGCTCAAGGACGAGATGATGAAGTTCATAAGAGACTATCGCCCCACTCAGATGACATACTGTCCTTCAAGGTCAAGGTTTCATATCACAGGTCATGTCGGGCCAGTTATTCAAGCACACATAACTATACGCCTACAACCAGTGATCAAGAACCACCCCAGGATCAGTAAAAGACTTAGACTGTCCAGAGACACTAGATTTGACATCCGTAGCTAGTGTTTCATTTGCAGCCAATGTTTCAATTGCAGCCAGAAAGTCACAAAGAGAGAAGGCCTGACCCCTATATGTACCGGTACAGGTGAAAGTACAAGGTCAAAGGTCCTCAACGCAGCCTCAGAGAGGTTTGATGAAATAATACATCACCGTATGCTGACCTATGAAGATCTTTTTGCCTATGATGCAAAGTATCACAGAAGTTGCCTAGGACACTATCTTTCAGAAAGGAACATTCTAGCAGCTAGAAACAAACATTTAACAGAAAAGAAGTTAAATGAACATGAAAGAGCTTTCATTGAGCTAACTGAAGAATTAACTAAGACAGTTTTTTCAAAGCATATGACTGTCACAACACTGAGTGCTGTAACTGAGAGCTATAAAGGAAAACTGAGTACAGCTACAGAACCAACAATGTATAAATCCTGGAAACTCAAAGAAAAGATGAACCAGCATTATGGGGATAAACTCATCTTCATTGAACGTCCTGGAAAATCTGATCTGATCTGTTCTGGTGCCATGACTGTTGGCCATGCAATGAGAGAAGCTTCTCTCCTCAGAGAAAACATAACAGAAGACAGGGAGACAATGCCTCCACAGAGAACAGAGACCCTCACTGACACTCAAATCCTCCACCAGGCTGCAGGTATATTGAGGAAAACTATGGAAAAGGTTGAGCATGAGCCTCAATTCTACATAAGCAGTGACAAGCTTTCCCTTCTCCAGTGCAGTGAATATGTGCCAAACACTCTGTATGATTTTGTGAACTGGTGTGTCAATGCAGGTGCATTTAAAAATGTGCAGACCTGTGATGAGGACCCAGCTCTGAAGAATAACACAAGTGTTATAACCTTTTGCCATGATCTAATTGCACAGTGCTGCAGCAGGCGTACACCTATCACACTAGGACTTGGGATTATGATCCATCATGAGTTTGGCAGCAAGGCCCTTATCAACAAGCTACACATGATGGGTCATTGTGTGTCGTATGATGAAGTGCGTCAATTTCTCACATCAGTAGCAGCAGATCAATAACAGAGAAGCAAAGGTGTTTACATTCCAAATGGACTGACAAGAACCACAGAACATGGGATAATTGATGCAGCCATTGACAACTTTGACCAGAATGAAGAGACGCTGGATGGCAAAAATACAACAGATTCCATGGCAATTGTTGTATACAGAAGAGGTGATGTTGCCACAGCACACAACCCCATCCTGAGAATCCCAGAGAGATCTCTCCATGCCCTGGACAGCTGTGATTTGGATAATGAAGAGGTTCAGAGGTAAATATTATAGACCAACTATCTGCCAGACACATGCAATACTTGATTAAAATGGCTCTGATATACTGTATGTTAATGCAATATAATCCAATATTAAAATGTAAAATGTGTAATGTGCACTGGAGGCTTCAAGTTTCACATTACACTTGTGTAAGTCAGACTAGCATGTGTCCAATATTCAAGTTACACATTATTTGTGAGGTCACACATCATAATCTAAGGAATCTGGAGTGTTGTTGTTTGTAAGGGCATTTTGTTAAAGATTGAATTATATGACAAAAGATGCCTAATGACTTGTTCTTGAATTTCAGATACATCAAGCCAGGTAGGCGATCTGAACCACCAGCAGGTCCTCAAATCAGACAGCACAAAAGCTCAGGCAGCAGAAGGCCAAGACTTACTTTGGAAGGTGAGCCGTATCATGAAAGAAGAAGACCAGAGAATCCCAGGATGGTCTGCATTCAATGCCTATGTATCCACGTCAGACATCCCATTAACAACAGTACAATATATGCCCTTCATAAGAGCTTCACCATCAGACCTATCTACAATCTATACAGCTCTTTTGCAGCTCACACAGCTTGCTCAAGAACTGGGACAGAGGCATATACTTGTAACTGCTGACCTTGCCATCTACAGCAAAGCACAGCAAATTCTGTGGAGCAAACCTGAAGCTTTGGATGGCAAGATCACCATGAGAATTGGAGGAATGCACGTCACCATGGCCTTTCTGGCAAGCATTGGGAAGGTGTATGCAGACGGGGGCCTCTTTGACATGATAACCGAGTCTGGAGTCTATGCTGACGCAACAGCTCGGCAGATGCTTCAGGGGAAACAACTGACAAGAGGTGTGAGGAGCATCAAGGTTGTTTCAGAGGCTCTGTTCAGGCTCTTCTGGATGGCACTGGTCTCCTGGCTGAACAAAAAAGGCCAGAGTCCATTGTCTGCTGAACAAGAACACCTCCTGCGAGATGTGCAGCATGCCTTTCATGGCGACGACCAGGTCTCTGCCAGACAGTTCTTAAGTGAAGTGGAGACAGACCTTCCTGAACTGAGGAGAAGAATACAACAGTTTTCAGAGAGGGGAGTTCAACAATCAGCAACTTTTAAGTACTGGCTGAATTTCCTCAAAGGGGCTGATCTCTTACTCAGAATGCTACGATCAGAGCGTGAAGCTAACTTTGACCTTCATCTCAACTGCATGTCTGAAGCAATACCATGGTTCCGGCTGCTGGCAGGATGAAATGCAATGTGTGGTCATGGTATTTGACAGGTATGACGGCCCACAGTCAATCAAAGACCTGGAGAGGCAAAGGAGAGGTGCAAGTGATGGAAGGCCTACACATGTTATCACTGGCAACACAAATGTCCCAAACTACAGGAAGTACTTGAGGAGTAGTGGAAACAAGACTGCACTGTGCATGTTTGTGAGCAACTACATTGTCATTGCAGCCCCATAGAGACTACACTCAGATGACTCCATCATCTTGGCAGGTGGATTTGACAAAGGGGAGGAGGTGAAGAGCATCTGCACAGCAGGAGTCAGCAGTTTGACATCACTGTACAGTGATCAGGAGGAGGCAGACACAAGGATGGTGCTCCATGCCATACATCTTGCAGAGTCATATTCCCGCATCATTGTGAGGTCTGATGACACAGATGTGGAAGTACTGCTCATATACTATGCAAGCAAAGAAATGTTTGGTTCATCTCTGGTGTACATGCATACAGGCCATGGATTGAGAGAGAGCTATGTCCCCATCAACACCATATCTGAGAAGATTGGAAAATACATGTCTAACTGTCTACCAGCATGTCATGCACTCACTGGCTGTGACACAACAAGTAGTTTGTACAGAATAGGAAAGACAACAGCATTCAACAAACTCAAGACCCATCTCAGCGAGCTCAAAGATCTGGCCCATTTTGGACTCTCTGCCAGCTTGGAAGAGTCTTTGCCAGTCGCAAGAGAATTTGCGCTACTCCTATATGGAAAAAAGAAAATGGAAAATGGATTGATTGGGTTACTCTTATTCTGACTATTTGGTGATGTAGTTCAGCCACCTGGTATTTCCCTCTCCAAATATAATGACCATCAGAGTGAGCATTCTTAACTTATAGGCTATTATGCCACTTATCCCCTATTCGGAATTTGACTGTATCAGAGAAGAGGTAGGCCTATGTCTAAAGAAATCTCATTTGCAATAGAACTGTATGAGATATTTCCATACAACTACTGGTTATTGTTCAATAGCACCCTAGACAATTCAGTAATGATATATTTTTCAGGGATTTCTGTTTTTCTGATAAATGAGAGAAAAGTGATGGAGTCCTATGTTCCTGTCACCAAAAAGTACAATTTCCGTCTAAACTAAAGCTAAGTTTACAGGACTATAATTCAGTATTTATTTAGGTAAATAGTTGTCTGACTATTTGGTGATGTAGGACAACCACCTGGTTCATACCTCAGCAAATCTGAAGAGGAAAGGAGTGATCATTCTCCTTCATAGCAAAAATCAGGTCGTTTTGTATTTTGCCTGACGTCCCAGTAAACACTTTGTTTGTGGACAGGTGGTAATGTAAATCTGGGTTGTTTTCAGCCAGAAAAGAAAGAAGCTCAACGTAGTATCCTCTGTTTGTGGACTCGGTGCTTTCATCGTGTCCCCTAAATGAAAGTTATTGTTTACCCAAAAACAGGACACAATCGATCAGTATTATCGATCAGTCAACGAAAGCTTTCGTTGTGGCGCTCGTTTCCCTGCGCACTTTCAAAAGTTTCACATCTACCGGCATAGTTACGCATCTCAATAGTGAATATCAATAGTGCGTATCAATAGTGCGTATCAATAGTGCGTATCCAATCAAAAGACGTGCTGGGTGCTGACATCATTGAGCCTTACAGCAGGCGCCGTTGTTGCTTTTGCTCGCATCTACGTAGGTTTACTAGGTACGCCACAGGTTTTCTCGTTCCAACGTTAAGTTACAGGTCGAATTCGCGGCACCGTTTATTGTGCAGGCAGGCAGATTTTGGAGCCCCCTAGCAACACATTTTGATTGGATAAAAGCTCTAACATAAAGGCCAGCCCTCCAAATCTCAATCGGAGACTGGAAGCAGCGCAACCAAGAGGAAAGCTATGAAATGAAGAGAATAGACTATGGGGAATCATTAATACATATTTGTGGAAAAAATATATTAAAATAAAATGTATATTCTGATGATGTTTAGGCCAGCAGAGAAGGCCTTGCTGGCCCTGACGGCACACCACTGGATAAAGGACACACTGACCCAGTCATGAGGGAATGGGTTTGAAGATCAAATGACTGGCCAATTAGTGCTTTAGAACGCACATAGAATTAACTGTATAAAAATGTCTGTACATCCTGAAAACATAACTGTGTGCATATGCTTACCTGTTTCTTAAATACATAGCTGTGTGTGCATATGTGATTAACGAGCCCCAGACAGGGGGTGTGACCGCAGAGGGACACAGAGGGAGGCCAGAAGAAGAAGATAACACACAGTACACTCTCGCACCCACACAGAGAGGAGTTGAAGGCCACATAACTAACTAAAACACTTGCTCACAGCTGCAACAGATTTTATGCTGACAATTAAAAACCTACCAGATAGCAGAGGTAGTGGTGGTCTAGTGGATAGTGAGTTGGACTTGGGATCGGAAGGTTGTGAGTTCAAATCCCGCCTGAAGCCACACCACTACTAGTGTGCCCTTGGGTAAGGCACTTAGCCCTCAGTTACTCCAGGGGGAATGTCCCTGTAATTCGTAATTGTAAGTCGCTTTGGATAAAAGCGTCTGCTAAATGGCAAAATTATAAAATTATAAATGTTAAATCAAATGTATAACGTCTATGTACCAAGGCTAAACGGGGCTCTTGTCCGGTGAAGCTTCTGCAGTTAACCAGCTGATACTGGCCTGCGGAGGTGAAGCTAGATAGGACCCCTTTCCATGGAATGAAATGCTATTGTTTGCTGATGCTATTGTTTGCTGATGTGCTCGAATAAATATTCTCTTAAAGAACAGTTCAGTAGTGGTGCCGAATATATGATTGGATCATTTTATCTTAGAAGTTATATCAAGGACGTCTCGTTGAGATTAAACGAACTCGCTTGTAAGTGACGACTCAATTAAATCAATTCTGGAGAAGTTGATCGCCTTACAAAATTGGTGACCCCGACGTGATCTTCAACGGGATGCAAGGAGGAGTGGGCGAGGCTGGGTTCGGACTGAGCACTTCCACGGTACCAAGACAAAAGAGGTGAGCAGAGCCATTTAATGAAATCTGCTTAGGTAGACAATAGTGTTTTAGGTGGAAGTGCTGGGCCTGAATCGTGTGTCAAACCCATTCTGATCTGTGTCTGTGAAGATCCGTCACAAAGTAAGGATAATAATTAATTAAATTGACATTCTATACATTATTGAACACTACTGTCTGATATAAGCACATCTTGTATTAACGTGTAATAGACCCGCCGAGGTCTAAGGAAGGGACAGTAGCTAAGTCCTGGATATAAAGGGGTAACCAGACCTCAGGAAAGGACACTATAGTCCTGGATATTAAGGAAAGGACATCGTTCTGGATACTAAGGAAAGGACACTATAGTCCTGGATATTATGGGGTAACCAGCCCTCAGGAAGGGACACTATAGTCCTGGATATTAAGGGGTAACCAGCCCTCAGGAAGGGACACTATAGTCCTGGATATTAAGGGGTAACCAGCCCTCAGGAAGGGACACTATAGTCCTGGATATTAAGGGGTAACCAGCCCCCAGGAAGGGACGGTGTCCCGGAGGTTGAAATACCTTGCAACCAAGTGAGAAGTGTAGGTCATTGCGAGTAGGGTAGCGTCCACGGCAGGACTGCAGTCCGGTGGAGGTCCTATATTGGCGTGCCTCCTCTCACAACGGGCGCTAAAACAATTGTGACGTTAGGATTATAAGGTTCTATCTTCATTTTAGTCAAAATTGAGTTTTTTGCATAATCTGATCCATTAGGTGTTTATTAATGTGTGGTGTTATTTTTAAAATGTTGACATTTTGAGTTAGTAATTCATAAAATACAAAGGTTCCATCTCACAAAACATAATGGAATGTAAAAACTTTGACGCTCAATATCTCTGAACTACCCTAAACGGAGATAGAACCTTATAATTCTAAACTCACGCAATATGTTGCGTAATATTGTGTGTAAATAATAGTTGGAATTGTTATTATTATTGTAATTATTACTATTAAAAGGGATAGTTGAGTAAAGCGCCCTGGAGCAACTGGTCTAGGCTGAGTGCTCCCTGGCTTGGTATCACTCAAATATCACTTGCAAACTTTATAAAATATGTTATGCCTCGTTCAAGGTGTTTAAATAAGTGTTGTGCTGCGGGTGTGGTCCACCATTGAAGCGCAGACAGCAGGAGAAAAAGCTCACTAGGAGTGTCTCTGTTGATACGTGGTGATTTGTGTCTCGCCGTCTATGTAGTAGTATTTTTGGTGTGTTTGATTAAATTGTGTTTTTTGTTTAGTTGTTCAGGTTGTTTAGCATTGATTGGCAATTATAATATTGTTGGAATTGACCCCATATGGTTTGGAGTTAAGAATCTCATCTCAGACTGTGATGTGTGTAACAAACACAACCCGTTAAAACAGTACTTAAATGTACACATATCCGATGCCTCCCTGTCCATTCCAAGAGATATGTATTGACTTCACGGACATGGGAGTGATTGATAGATTTTCAAGGTGGCCTGAAGCATATCCGTGTAAACGGGAGGATGCTGCAGTCTGTAATAAAGTGCCTCTTAAAGGAATTCATACCACGGTTTAGTTTCCCTACAATAATACACTCTGATAATGGGTCACAATTTTTTTAATGTTTCCATATGGCTGCAATTAAGACAGCAATGGGGATTAAGCATCGATTTGGTTCAGTCTACCACCCCCAGTAGTCACAGGGGCTGGTTGAGAGGGCTAACCAATCTATTAAAAGAAAGCTTGCCGACAGGCATGATACAGAGACAGAGGGAGGTGGCTTGGACCTCCTCTCCATGGAAATAAATGTATGTACAGGTTATGTCAAAACTCTAACTAATCTCAATCGAGTTTTCTCTTCACAGGAACTGAATGCTGCGGAGAAAGCAGACAACGGCGCAAAACAGACTCCTATTTTAGACCCAGGCGACGTGGTGGACAGGACCGTGGGAGGTATATTGACCACCTCACACGCTGTCAAAGTCGAAGGTAAACCGGGTGCAGAGTGGCCTCTCCTGTCACACTGTAACAAAGCAGACCCACCACATGTATACAATTTTCAAATTCCTGGCGACTCTGTCAGCATGCACTTAGCCTCAAATAATGTGGAAAGTAACACAACAAGTGTATTAATCCATGATATTAGCGATCACCTGCCTGTCTTTTCATTTTATGAATGTAATTATAGAAAGAAGAGGGAGTTAAAGGAAATGACATACAAGAGAATAAGAACTGAGGAATCCATATCTGCTTTTAGAAATGAGTTATTAAAATGGAATTGGAAGAGTATATATGAAGAATCAGATGTGGACAAAGCGTATGGGTTATTCCTAGAAACATTTAAAGTTCTATATGAAAAAAAACTGCCCACTAAAACAATGTAGCAATAAGAATAAATATTCTGAAAATCTGTGGATGTCCAAGGACATTCAAAATGCATACAAGAAAAAATAATACTCTATACAGGGTATTTATAAAGCATAAAACAAAGGAGGCAGGGGTTAAATATAAGAAATACAAAAACAAACTAATTAGTATTATGAGAATATGTAAGAAGGATTAGTATAACAAATTATTAGATGAGAATAAAAAATAATGTTAAAGGAACAAAGTGGAACATTTTACAGACAATTACAGGAAAATTAGCCTTATAAATTAGGTGGTGGATGGATTTAATAATTTTAAAAAAGTATATATATATATATATATATATGTTGTTAATGTGGGGCCAAAACTAGCTAAAGAAATAAACGGCACTAGAAAGAGATTTGCTGAGGAGGACTGTGGAGAGAGAATCACTGACTCAATATCTTTGGGAACTATAGGAAAAAATAAAAATATTTTACTGATATACTGATATGGTAAACAAATGTATGAACAAAACTTCAACAGATAAACACCTCTTCACCAATTACAGACCGGTATCCTTATTATAACAGTTAGGGTTACAGTGGAAACAGTGGACCTGTCTCTCAGAGGACGGCCACCCCTCCATTACAGCGGCTGGTGATCATGTTGCCGATCTCAGTCCAGGTGTCCAGGTGGGGGTCATAGATCTCCACTGAGTCCACTAAGTCTCTGTTGGTGGCCCGCCCCCCAACAGCGTAGAGCAGACCATTTACGGCTGATACGGACACCCCCGCCCGCGCCACCGCCATAGGTGCCACCTCCACCCACTTCTCCTGTGGAAGGAAAGACACATTATGGTTAAAAGACACACAGTCACAGTCTTTGTACTAGTCAATAATACATGCTCATCTATTGCGATTCATAGAAAAAACCCATCTTTGACATAAATATCTCAGCTCTCTAACCTTTTAGTCTATCTTTTAGTCAATTGGGTAGACTCTGCGGCTTTATCTAAGTATACAGGCACCACCCTCCCCCTATAGGCGACCATCATTTAGCATGGACCAAGTCAGTTAACATGTATTTTGTGAAGTATCCCCTTCATGTTATTGTTCAGTCAAAGGTCAATGTCCAATACACTAACTAATTGTACTAATTGTGAAGCCTTCTGTGTGACAGCAGAGACAGACACCAGACAAGAGACAGGCTCCAACCTCCTCAGGACAGTACTTCTCCACCGTCTCCAGGGCGCCCAACGCGTTCCAGCCTCCCACGGCGTAGATGCAGTTGTTGAGGCAGGCCACGCCCACGTGGGCCCGTCGTGTAACCATGACAGGCAGGGCGCTCCAGCGGTGGGAGATGGGGTCGTACATCTCGGCCGAGCGCAGCCCTATCCACTCGTCACCGATACCCCCGATCACGTAGATTAACCCTGCAGAGCGATCAAAGGACACACAGATCTAGTTGGTTCAGAGGACCTTCCTAACAATAACATTACAATAACATTACGAGTGTTCATTAAGATCAAAGGGTAAATATGGTGTGAATATGGTATTACATTTTGCTTGTACATGTACTATATATATACATTTCTTCCTATTCTTCTTATTTTATTTGTTTTTAATTATCACTGAATAAGCATGCTAGTCTCTAAATCATAGGTTCCTTAGTGATCTCTGGGAGAGCCTAACCCTGTAACTCGCAGCAGCCAAAATAGTATCGTGGAACCGCCATGTTTCCGATGATCTCCCACTTGTTCTCTGCCGGGTCGTAGCGCTCCATCGTTTTCCCAATCTCCGATCCGTTCCAACCACCTGCAAGAGCACAGTAGTGAGGTCACATGATACTCTATTCACATCTACTTCCATGTACTGCATGTCCCAAGTGACAGGCTGGTGTTTACCTAGTGCGTAGAGCGCCCCGTGACAGGGGCAGACGCCAACTCCACAGCGTGGGAAATTCAAAGAGGCTACTGCCGCCCACTGCTTGGTCACTGGGTCATATCTCTCTGTGCAGTCGAATATCATGGAGTCCTTCTCGCCTGGGAAATAGCAAATGGAAAGCACAATTATATTATGTCAAATGGAAATTCCACTGTGAAATATCGACATGTCAAACATGTATGCATACAGTATGACTGTGATTGCATTATGGCACTTGTACATCGTTTTTGTTTTTACTCATGAACTTGAGGGACCACCATCTGTTGATTTCTACACTGTGTATAACGAAGTTGTTCTACTTCTACCTCTCACAGACAGACAGACAGATAGACAGACAGACAGACAGACTGAGTGCACTGTCTCACCTCCAACCACGTAGACCATGCCCTCCAGCACGGCCACACCCAGCCCACTGCGGGCCTGGTGCAGGGAAGACACAGTGGTCCAGTATTGACTGAAGGAGTCAAAGCGCTCCACACAGCTGAGGGCTCTGCTCTCACTCCAACGGCCGCTCTGCAGCAGAGTGAAGCCTCCTGAGAGGGCGAAACCAGACGTGACGTGAGAGTGTTTTTACTACGCAAACGTAGGGAGATGAGGGCTGTATTGAAACTTGATAATCAAATGATTTTACAGGAACAACAAAGAGGTCTCCTCGCCACTTGTTTTGGTAAACAGCTGAGGGATGGGGCTGGAGAAATTTAACACATCTCAAATTAATAGACTGAGCTATGTATGCTTGGGCTCAAGAATTAATGGCTACAAATCATTAATTTAAATGTCCAAAAATGTATATACCAATCCCAGACTGCCCCTTTAAAGTTTACCACAGAGGCTTACCTATGGCATAAAGATATTTCCTGGCTTTTCTTCTGGGCCTCATCCTAGCAGGCTGTAACAGACTGTACATCTTATTCTCCTTGGGAGACTTGGTCACCTCTGTGTATTCCCTCAGCTGAGTCCGCAGTGCCACCTGCAGGCTGAAGTCAGAAATGCCTGCAAGGAGAAATTAAATGACTAGTCGGTCAGTTTATGCATGGAATCATCCAGTGCTGTCAAGTCGTGAGTCGTCAAGGTGAGCTCCAGGCTTCTCTGTGTACTGCCTCTGAACTGTACTGTGGGTCTCAACTACCTTCGATGTACTTGAAGAGTCTCTGTGGGGAGAGCAGAGGGAAGCGTACAGGATCCAGCACCTCCACCACATGCTTCTCCCTCTTGGCCACGTCCTGCAGCAGCCAGTCCATGGCTGCCGTGAACACCTGGTACTCGTCCTCAATCCTCAGCTCCTCGCTGCGCAACAGCTTCACCAGTTGGTCCTTCGACAGGCCCCAGAACTCATCAGACACACACACCTAGACAGACAGAGTTTCTTTGAGTTTCTTCTTTGAGCTTTTATGTGTTGGCTTGAACGTTTTTTTTTACTGATTTAAAGATGGGATATTCGTTTCTGTCATAGCTACATACAAAGTAGATTAAAATGAGTGGTAAGGAGAGAGATCCTGCCTTGGAGAAGTCATTTAGGAACTTAAATATTAAAATTATAGAAAAGGAAGATAAAGGGATGAGGGATGAGGAAGGAAAGAGAATGTTGCACCTGCAGGAAGTGGACATGGATGTAGTTCTCAGTGAACTCCAGCATGTCCAGACAGGCGATCTGCTCCAGGAACTGGTAGACACCAACGCAGTTAGATGGGTCCATGTGGCCCTTGAGGAACTCTCCACAGATGGACACCACCTCACTCAGCTGCAGCATGTCTGCTGCCACCATCAGCTCCTGCATGTTCTCCACTGTCACGTTGATCATACCTGGGGGGGGTGGGGGGGGGCAAGCAGCTCAGACTTCATTCAGAGAGATGCACACAAACAAAGAAGCTATCCTATCATCAATCAAAATAAGCATCACCTAGGCTATATAACATGGTGGTGCAATTCATGTGTATTAGCTTTCTGAACATTGGCTGTTGACTGAGAATAATAGCTAAAGAAAGGACCTTAAATACATAAACACACTAGTGTAATGAATGAACTAATGTCCTATGCATGAATGATACCAACAATATATCTTTCTCTCTAATCGTTGTGTAGATACTGTCTGTGGATGGAGAGCATGTATCCTGTCAGGACCTGTGTAGACAAACTCCAGCAGGACCTCGAAGACTTCGGCCTCCACTCCCAGGATCTGGACCTCCTCCTTGTCAGCCTCACTCATCCCCCAGGAGAAGAGGGCAGAGAAGTAGGGGCTGCTGGCAGCCAGGACCAACCTGTGCACACTGAAGACCCGTCCACCCACCCTCAACCTCACGTCACAGAAATCTGTGCGGAGCCTCATCTTGTTCATTTGGGCCAGTATGAGTCGAGCATAGCGGTCAGAGGCATAGAGAGCCTCCTCAGGGCTGGTCAGAGTCCCCACAGCAGCAGCGGTGTCACCATGGCTGCTACTCCAAGAGATGGAGGTAGAGGCAGGTGGGGAACGAGGTGGACCCATTAAGGACATGGTGACTCAGTCACAGAGACAGGGGCTGTGGTGTGTCCACCCGCCTACAGCTTCATGGCACAAGATTCTCTAAGCAGACACGTCATCTGACTCTAGGGTGAAAAAGGATGACACACATGACTGTGACTGACACACTTTCAAAAGTCACATTAAATTATTCATAGTTCATTAAGTCATAGTAATACATGGAGCAAAGATGTGGTGCTATTGTTTAATCGTGACTTCAGCTTGAGTGTTTGTATATACAAGACATTGTGAGGGATATGTGCTTGTCCCTATTGAGTGCCATTGATGCATTATGTAGAGACTGTTAACTGTTTTCTCAACAGATCCATTTGTGTCATTATAGTCTTTATTTTTGTACACATCATCATCTGATCTGGTTCAAACTTGCACATGACACATTTCCTTAAGCAAATTTCACCAAAACAAAATAAAGTAGCAATGCGTAATAACATAATTTCCACAATAGTTCAGCCTAAATCCATAGTTTTAGTCTAGCTGCAGAATAACAGACTTGTATATTTAGGTGGGCTAAAATCAGACATATTGTGCTGTAGCTAAATAAGTATAATAACATGAGAACATGTTATCTTTACAAGATGTGCAGCAGCATCAGTTGTTTAGGTGTCGTGAGCTTAGAATGATAAGGTTCTATCTCCGTTTAGGGCAGTTCAGAGATATTGAGAGTCAAAGTTTTTACATTCCATTAATAATGTAACTAAGTATCTGAAAGATAAGAATTGAAATTACACACAATAATAGTCTTCTGATGTAATAAAATATGTATGAAATTCAGCAATGTTTTGCTATAGCCCACACTGGATAGAGGTTCACCCTCTCCCAAGCCCCCCCTCTCTTGCGCGCGTGCCCTGCACACATGCACGCACACATGCACACATACACACGCACACACACACACACACACACACACACACACACGCGCAGGCGCACACACACACACGCAAACACACACACACACACACACACACACACAAACACACACACACACACACACACACACACACACACACACACACACTAAGCTGCTTGCTTAGTATTGTGTCAGCCTGACATTATGTTCGTCAGATTTCTTACAAATTGTTTGGCAACATTATCTTGAGGGGTTCACTGAAATCTAAACGTTGGGTGATTCTCCGCCTAGTCCCGCATCCAGCTCCGCCCCCACCGTTCTCCTCAGCCAACCACAGCTAGCTGTTAGCATCGTCACACCCCAAACTAAATTTAACATCGTTTCACCAATAATAGTCTGTCAGAACACACCCACATGTCCCCAGCGAGCTGTAGTTGATCACCAGGTATGTTTTATTCATGTGGGGAGAATCATTCATATAAGAAAAACGATAGGAAAATCTCTCTTACCTTTCTCGACCGCTTAAAAAATCCGGAAACTGGTGAAACTTGCTGTGCGCGTGAACACATCCCCATGGAAACCAACTGCCAGTTAGGTTGTATTGATCTGTCATTGGTCAACATTAAACCACAGTTAGGTTGTATTGATCTGTCATTGGTCAACATTAAACCACAGTTAGGTTGTATTGATCTGTCATTGGTCAACATTAAACCACAGTTAGGTTGTATTGATTTAATAATAATAATAATGATAATAACTTTTATTTGTATTGCACTTTTTATTGCAAACGTTGCAGCTCAAAGTGCTCCAATCATTATATAATCATAATTTACTTATTTTGTCATTCAAAGGCAAAGGTTGATTCAATATAAGATGTCCTCTACTGCCATCTATAGGACATTTTATATAATGGCAATGAACAGGTGAATAAGTCACTGGTAAAACTATCACTGTAAAAACCCATCAGAGACAGAAAGCATAGGATATTCAATTTGATATATCAAGATTGAGATGTTGAGAGACCTTTGCTGTGTCATTTAAGAGACTGAGACCCTTATTTAATACTCATCTAACCCATCATCATCACTTTCTCTGTGAAAACACCAACCAAGGAGCAGTTAAGACAGGGGAGCATCAACAGCTGTTTCTCTCCTTCTGAACCAGGACATATAGAGAGGAGGAGAGGAAGGCTCTGTGGTCCAGAGGAGGGAAAGGTGGTCCTAGGCGCGGGTCTGGGGTCAGTCATGTGTGTTTCCCTGGGATGCTTCAGTAAGGTTCAGTGTTGTCTAACAATCCAGAATCAGGAAGATGTTTTAAATGGGTTTAGTTTTCATACAAAGTGTCAGTTTGTACTGAAGCCCTGAAGGGTGAAACAAAACAACAACAAAAAGTGTAGCTATAAAAACAGTATTTATTCACAATCACCCGAATATAGTAGAGCAAATGAAAATAAGATTCTTCTTCTTTTTTAAATAATCAAAATCACACCTTTCATGGATCTGTTTATAAATCATAATTATTATTATGTATCATTTTCAACGTATGCATAATTCACTATCAGATCTGGGCATGAGCACATTCTATACATGAGACCCCTGATCTGGGAACAGCACCACTGACTGAGGGTGAGATACTAAACACAACAGCCTGTATTAACAACTGGTCTGGGTACAGCATTACTGACATGCAACACAACAGCCTGTATTAACAACTGGTCTGGGTACAGCATTACTGGCATGCAACACAACACCCTGTATTGACAACTGGTCTGGGTACAGCATTACTGACACTCAACACAAAACACTTGATTATATCTTTAAAGACCAAATCACTGGTTAGTTGTTCATAAAGCATCACTCTTATGGGAACCTCTACTCCAGCTCACACTGGACCCTCTATAAATATAAAACCCAGGAGAGTCATTGTGTCAGAGGAGACGCTGTAGAAGGACAGACTACCTGCCCTGTGATCCAGGTACACTCCTACTCTGGAGGACTGAGGGCCTGATACTGCAGTGTCAACATTATTGTGTATGAATCTATAACCATCACTCTGGCAGCGTAAACTCCAGGACTTGTCATTATATCCAAATCCAGAGTCACGACCTGACCTGTTTATGTCTTTATATGACACTGCTGTTTCAACCACCTCACCTCTCCTCTCAACCTCCCAGTAACAGTGTCCTGACAGACCCTCTCTTCACAGCACCTGAGCACAGTTAGTGAATCTCTCTGGATGATGAGGATATGACTGGGCATTTCCCCCTGTCACCTTCCTGTTCCCCTCAGACAGAGAGAGGCGTCTGTTTGCTGTGTTTGGGTCCAGTGTGAGCCAACAGGAATCTGGGAGAAGAGCAGAGCAGAGACCAGATCAGAGAAATAAAGAGAGTCAGATATGTAGGCTGTCTTTGATGAGTCTCTCCCTCTCCTAGAGCTCTCTAGTTCTATCTCAGGGTGTGTGGAGAGGATCAACGGAGAGAGAATGTTCGCTACTTCAGGATAAAGAGACTCACATTTTAAGGACTGGGCTCTGGTCTTGGGCTCTGGTGGCAGGAAAACATCCACTCTATTCACTACAAACACATTCACAGAGAGAGATAGAACATTCTGATTATATCATATGCGACAGCAGCTGGTGAAAGCGGGAAAGAGTTGGCAACCGACCAAATGTTCAGACTTTTATTCTGAAAATAAAAAAATAAAATCAATGACACACTCGATAGTCAAGCCAAAATATTGCAATGCAATGGATTCGGTGAGTAACCCCTACTACTACCTAGTTTTTTTTTCCAGGTCATGTGGAAAAAAATCGTTTATTTGTTATTTACACATTCAACTGTGTACATTGTGCATTTAGATGATCTGCACATGTGGAGCAGCCAACATACAGGTTAAATAGAAAAGACAGTGGGTGAAACACTATTCAGTCATAGAAGACGTCATCTTGAAGGGACACTATCAATTTTCAAGAAAAAATATCTTCCTCGAACATGAAAAATAAATGCGTTGGTGCCTTTGACATGAAAGGCTCAGAGTTCAAAGACAGTTAAAAAGAGAGCACAGGAAATTGAAGAGAGATGATCCTTGTATCAGTCCTGTCATCCATCCCCTCTCAGTGGCCTTGCTTGATGACGATATCAGACATGTCATCCACATCTCCAGGTCCAGCATCACAGTGAGCAGGAGGAGCAGCTTGGAGTCCTGTCTTCTTTTGTTGTTTCTTTCTTCGGGAACGTGTCTTCTTTTCTTTCTTTTCCACCAATTCAGCCAACAGAGTATTTTTCATAAGAACAGGCCTTGGGGTGAAGGTCTGTCTGCACTGGGGGCAGCTGTAGACCCCCTTCTGATCATCCTGGTCCCAGCAGCCCTTAATACAAGTAAGTAAGTAATAATGTAAAACAAGATGGCTGCGTGCTTAGTCGCTGCGGCTGGAGTGGCTTCAAAACTGGTGTTCTTTAGTGATTTTAAGTGCATTTGTATGTACATTTTTATTTTAGTACTTATAGGGAACGGTTGTGTAAATAGTACCTACAGCAGGCACGACTTACTAGAAGTTGGCACGCAAAACGAGAAGACAGTTACAGCGGAGTTCCTGAAGCAACAAAGGATTTATCACGAGATCGCCCGTTTACCGGGAGAACCTTGGTACTCAGTCCCTTCCCTGAGGCGCAAACGCCGGCGGAAGGACCGCAAGCAACGACGGGGATGCAGAGCAGGCCTGCTAGCTAGGCTAAGGAGGAGCCCAGACAAACCTGCTTTGCCGAGTATTTTCCTATCCAACGTCAGGTCCCTGACGAATAAGATGGATGAACTGAGACTACAAGTTGCCAAAAATAACATCGTGGGAGATAGCTGTGTGATTATTCTTACTGAAACCTGGCTAAATGACACTATCGTGGACTCCGCGATTAGCTTGGAGGGCCGCACTCTACATCGCGCTGACCGCACGCAGCTCAGCGGCAAGTCCCGCGGAGGTGGGATCATAATATCAACGAAGGATAGCTGGTGCTTAAACACGAAAACTGTAAGTAGCCACTGTTCCCCAGACCTGGAATACTTGACTGTTAAATGCCGACCCACATACCTCCCGAGGGAGTTCAACGCAGTGTACATTACATGTGTTTACATTGCGCCTAGCGCGGATGGTAGCCTAGCATTGGCGCGGCTATATGACGTCATCAGTGGTCAACAAAGCACAGACCCACAGGCAATTCACATTATAGCAGGAGATTTCAATCATGTCGACCTGAAGGCAGTACTACCCAAGTTCTATCAGCATGTGAAATGTGCAACAAGAGGAGAAAAAACACTGGACAAGGTATACACCAACATCAAACGTGCTTACAAGGCTAGTCCGCTAGCTCATCTAGGCATGTCTGACCATGTGTCAATCCTCCTGATCCCAGCATACACTACCATGGGGAAAAGTGCTCCCATCACCACTAAGACTGTCAGAACCTGGCCAGAAGGGTCCGCTCCACTGCAGATCTGCCTAAATGACACCCCATGGCAGGAATATGAGCATGAGGACCTGGAACAGTACACGTCGTCGGTTCTGAACCACATAGTGAACTGCACCAACTCAGTCACCGTGGACAAACGGGTCCGGGTCCACCCCAACACGAAGCCATGGATGACTGGGAAGGTCCAAAAACTGATCAACGAGTGGGACAACGCCTTCTTCGCAGGGAAGAGCACACCGCTGTACAGCACCACCAGGGCTAACCTAAAGCGCGGAATCAAAGCGGCCAAGGCAGACCACAGAGAGAAGATTGAGGAATGCCTCCTGAGCAACGACTCCAGGCGGATGTGGCAGGGGGTTCAGCAGATGACAAACTTCAGAGCCAACAGGCTCACAGCCGCAGAGGACGACCCCCTGCTGGCGGGAAAGCTGAACACCTTCTTTTCACCAACATCTTCAACCAGTCCCTGTCCCAGGCCACCATCCCACCCTGCCTGAAAACCTCAACTATCATCCCAGTCCCGAAGAAAAGCACGGTGAGCTGCCTAAACGACTACCGCCCGGTGGCACTCACACCAATCATCATGAAGTGCTTCGAGAAACTAGTCCGGGCCCACATACTCACACGCCTCCCGCCCAACCTGGATCCATACCAGTTCGCCTACAGAGCCCACAGGTCCACAGAGGACGCCATCGCGACGACTCTCCACGCCACTCTATCCCACCTGGAGAGGGGAAACAGCTACGCGAGACTGCTCTTTGTGGACTTCAGCTCCGCCTTCAACACCATCCTTCCAGACAGGCTAGTGACCAAACTACTAGACCTGGGTCTATCACACTCTATATGTGCATGGATCAAGGACTTCCTGACCGACCGCCCCCAGAGGGTGCGGGTGGGCCCCCACACCTCCACAGCCCTCAGACTCAGCACTGGGTCCCCCCAGGGCTGCTTGCTAAGCCCCATCCTCTACACCTACGACTTCACCCCCGTCCACCCCAGCAACTCCATCGTAAAGTTTGCAGACGACACCACCGTGGTGGGATGCATCTCGGGGGGGGACGAGGCGGCGTACAGGGATGAGGTAGAGCAACTGAGCAAGCTGTGCAAGGTTAACAACCTGCTGCTGAACAAGTCAAAGACCCAGGAAATCATCGTAGACTTCAGGAGGAAAAAGTCCGAGATCCAGCCCCTGCTCATCGACGGAGAGAGCGTGGAGAGAGTCTCAACCCTCCGATTCCTGGGGATGCACATGCGGGATGACCTGACCTGGAAGGACAACACAAAAGCCACCATCAAGAAGGCACAACAGCGGCTATACACCCTGAGAGTCCTCAGGAAGGAACACAGCAAGCAGGAGATACTGGTGACCTTCTACCGCGGCGCAGTGGAGAGCATCCTCACCTACGGCATCTGCAACTGGTTCTCCAGCTGCACAACAGCGGAGAGAAATGCGCTACAGAGAGTCGTGAGAACAGCACAGAAGATCACCGGCGCCCCCCTCCCCTCTCTGGAAGAGCTGTACAACACACGCTGTCTCAGGAAGGCCTCCAAGATCTCCAGGGACCCGACCCACCCTGGGTACGAACACTTTACCAGGCTGCCCTCGAAAAGGCGGTTCAGGACCTTGGCCGCAAGGACAAACAGACTGAAGAACAGCTTCTACCACAGGGCCGTCCAGGCACTGAACACAGCAAAGACCTAGGTTCTGGGCCCTGGACAGTCTGGACGGATTGATGGCAGCTGCTGGACTGAAAAAATCAGGTGTAGTGCTGAGGCACAAATATGTACATTTCAAGCCTGCAAACTGCGACACTTTAAATAAATGTGAAATAACACTATTGTGCAATATGACAACCCTAGTCGTCTATCTGTACAGTATAGTATAGTGGATAGTGTACATAGCCTTTATTTATGTAAACCAGCTCCTTCCCTTCTTGTGATTTTTTAAAAAGTGTTTTCTTTTCTTTTCTTTTTTCTTTCCTAACACCAGGGGAGCCACCCCTCCTAAATTTCGTTGTTTGGTACCTGTACTGTAGCAATGACAATAAAGACCATTCATTCATTCATTCATTCATTCATTCATTCATACAGCCCATACAGTAGTTGTGTCCACAGGGAATAGTCACCGGATCCTTCAGTAGATCCAGACAGATTGGACAACTCATTGCGTCCGTGCTGTCTGCCATGTTGCTGCACACACTAGACTGATCAGCAGAGAAAGACCAAAGTTAATTCGTGTCTCTGGAAGTGTTTGTGCACGTGGGTTGGAACACTTCCTGGTTAGCTGTAGGGGGCGTGGTGTTGGACAGAGGCCGGGGAGAGCGTGGCTGTTTGTGCCCAGACAACATTCCACACCCCTGACAGTTAAAAACACGTGTGGTCTGTGTGATGATGGTTAAAAGCTATATGCCCACGTTGACTTTCTTTCTCTCGTTGACACCGAGATTCTGAGAGAGACCTGTGTACGAGGTGTCACTACCTTGGCTGAACAGTAAGAAACTGGTCCCAGACAGTGGTGGCCATCCAATCACCGGTTCAGCAGAGCATTATGCTCTCTATGACAGATTCCATGAAGATAACACAAAGGATGACCGTGATGCTCTTCGGAAGCTTCGCCTGGTCCCGCAGCTTGCTGGAAAAATAAACAGTCAAGTAGCAGAACAGTTGTTTTCAAGGATGAAAAAAACCAACTACTTCCTAAACATGAGTTTACCATCAACCCATCTATTCCTCATGAGGAATATCATCCACCACGATAACATGAACAAAAACAAACGACGACTGGATGACCTCAAAAAGGCTTTTGGAACAAAGGATATAGCAATGAACATCCACAGCCAGGCAGTATTGGGTAACTTTCCAAATTTAGTTTTGCTATGCAATTATATCAAAATGCAACACATTAATTACAGTATTGTTGAAATATTTATTTTATTTTTAGGAAACCCAGTATTGTCAGACACATCTGCCACTGCTCCAATGGACACTGATGAACCACTTGGTGAGTAATGGGGTGGAGGTGGGGGTGTTCTTGTCCTGTCATCTTGTTTTTTTTCTGTATGGCTAGAGGCTCACAGCATATCAGGATCAGGAATTTCTTGGAATTCATGATTTAGATTTTTCAAACATGCCTTAACATGAATGACTGGAAATCTCCATTATATTTTTTAGTGGCAGCAGTGCCCCCAACAGCAGCCCCCACTGTGCCCCTGACAGAGACCCTTGGCGTGGCAGGCGTGGCAGCAGCCCCCACTGTGCCCCTGACAGAGACCCTTGGCGTGGCAGGCGTGGCAGCAGCCCCCACTGTGCCCCTGACAGAGACCCTTGGCGTGGCAGGCGTGGCAGCAGCCCCCACTGTGCCCTCCATAACAGCAGCGACAAAGAAGTTCTGGGACGAGGATTGGAATCCTATCCAGGAACAACTGGTAAGCTAATCAATCCAAATATAAATTCTTAGTCAAAGTATACAGTACAGCATTATCTGACTCAAAATAAATCAATAGGTAATAACTAATTATAATTAATAACTGTTATTCGCAGCTCAATTACGTCCTGGACAAGGGACGGCCGGCGGAAGAATATAGAAGGACCCATATGTCTGGTGCGTGAAGAACTCTGGAGCCTGGGATTGCAAAGACACATGGATTCAACTGTGAGTAGTGGGAAGTAGGTGAACACAAGGAAGGTTAAAGCATATTTTGTATTTGCTTTCATGCTTGTTCACTGATGAGTTTTGTTTCTTGCAGATCGGGAATGCCTGCATGACAATCATCAAAGAAGTAGCTCGGCTACATGTAAGTCAATCTATACAAAAGACTATAGCATAAATGAAACACAATGCAATTGTTTATGCATTGTTATACCATTTGTATTTCAATGTCATTTATTCCGTAGGGCAAAGACATTTATATAGCGGACATGTTCGTAGTTCCTTCATGGAAGACTACACCACCCACCATGCTTGACTTTCCAGTAAGTCAGTGTACATAAAATAACAACATTTATGCTGTTAAAAATATTAATGCTGTTAGACAGCATAACATGTATTCCGTTAAAAATGTACTTATGTATAATGACAACTTTTTTTCATTCATGTTAGAATGATCTAGACATGAAAGACTTCTTAGTCTTCCCAGCTTGGACCAATGCAAATGGGCCGGACCACTACGTTCTCTGTGTAAGGCTATGTTACTGTCATTAGATGATATGAGTATATATGGTTATTGTGCAGTTTGAATAATGTGTATTCCAACAGAATGAAATCCAGCTCTACTCCTTGTCCTAATGACTAACTGTTGTGCAACTCGTAACCTATTGCCGCATTATAGATCATGCAGCCATTGCGGAGAGAGTTACTCCTCTTGGACTCTCAGTACGCAAACCATCCATACGGGTTTGCAGATGCGGATTACAGAGTCCTGTTTAGGTCCACAGATAAGACATATCGGTTGCCAAGTTCATATAAAATTACATTATGGCTACGTTCCTATAGCCTGTACATACTAGTACGTTTTGGCTATGTTCCTAAAGCCTCTGTGTGCATGATTTTTAGGGTTGGGTATCAAGAACAGAGTACTGAGTGGTACTGGTTTCAACATGTATAATACTAGAAAAGTATTGATTTGTTTTTTGGCACCACAATTGAAAGAAATTAAACCATACCCAACCCTAATTGTTTGGCTATGTTCCTATAGCCTCTGGTTTTGCTATGTTCTGATTACATGTCATCATTGGTTGTCACATGTATCTCTTTCAAAAGAATATTGTTCATTTTATCTTATTATTATTAACATCTATCTGTGATGTTAACTCCGATTTTAACTCTGTGTTAGACAGAAGAAACCTCAATCTACATTTTGATGTGACTCATACTGTACATGTGACAGCCACTGTAGATTTTTGTCCACCAGTACTGAATAATTGTAATGGTTACATTACTTAACACATAATATCCTTCTCTCAATAATTGTATATTTCTCTATAGCAACCTAGCACAGCAAATCGACCCTGGGACCTGGACTGAAAAAACTGGCTATGATATGGGGAACTTACCACGCCAGCTCCATGGAAATGACTGTGGGTTTTTTATGCTTATGGTAAGGTCTATTTTTTTTGGGGGGGGGGGGGGGGTAATTACATGCCGGCTTTTGTCAACATTATGAATAAAATTGCCTTCCGCTTTGTCTGTTCCAGTACACCCTGTCCCTTGTCCTGAACACAGGGTTTGAGTTCCATGAGGTAAGTTAGAATACCATTTAACCACAGAACAATTAGACTAGTTAAAATAATGTTTATGTTGCACCATACTATTCATCTCGAAGAGAAGGAATACATTATGGACTAAAGATTATCCGCGTCACTGTAATTTATTTCAGATGGACATGCCTTGGATCCGCAAGTGGTGGTGTCTCTTTCTCATGGAGCGTTTCAAAATACAAGGGTATGACAGCCCTGACCAATATGTGTATTCATTTTGGTAACACTTAATGTATAGGGTCACTGGCAGAAGATGTAAAACATCTGAAAATTAATGGAGCATTTGTTGGATGCATAAGTTAACACCCACATTCTATCAGTATAACATCATTAAAAAGATATTGGAAAAAGCCCAGGCATCAAGGCCATAGCCTTTTGCTATCCAATACGTAACATTTATTTTGTTGTTTGAAAGGTATGGCCAGATGTTTGCCTTTTGGACCAATGAGGCCAGAGGGTTGCATAAGGGTAACCATAACCCGGTCTACAGAGTCCCAAGCGGGAGGGCCAGCACGACAAAACTTCCAGCCCATGTCCAGGCAGCCATTGACCACTCTGCAGAGGAGAAGAGACTGGTGGACCTCATTGTCCAATCACAGGCGGCTGAACGGCATTTGGTGGTATTTTGCAAATGTTCATATTTGATCTCAAAGTAAAGCTTCACCTAGGGTCTTTAGGAATAGGATCAACTTACATCATTTAACTATGACTCATTTATTGTACTGTATCTTTTGAATGAATGTATGAATGTAAGTGACATTTCATGCCTGTTTTGATTCACATAACCACCACACAATGCACTGATCCAATTTCCACAAAATTGTTGTCAGGATGTACTCAATGGGAAGGCGAAGTACTTTCTAAAGAAGTCCCCTAAGGTGCCTGTCTACCTCTGCACCGAGGAACACCAGGAAACCCTCTTCGGCCATCTTGGAGAAATATTACACAGAACACCATGTCTGGTGCAATTCACGGATGAAGTGAAGTTCATCCTGGATGTTCTGTTTCCGGAGGTAGGGATAATCATTGCTGGTCCTGCACTTTCAAAACATATGGAATGGAATGGACTTTATTTGTCATTGCTACAGTACAGGTACCAAACAACGAAATTTAGGAGGGGTGGCTCCCCTGGTGTTAGGAAAGGGAAAAAAAAACACATTTTTGAAAAAGCATAAAAGCATAAAATCACAAGAAGGTAAGGAGCTGGTTTACATCAATAAAGGCTATGTACACAATCCACTGTACTATACTGCACAGATAGTCAACTAGGGTTGTCATATTGCACAAAAGTATTTTTTTCACGTTATTTTAAAGTGTCACAGTTTGCAGGCTTGAAAATGTACATGTTTGTGCCTCAGCACTAGCTGCCATACAATCCGTCCGGACTGTCCTGAGCCCAGAACTTAGGCCTTTTCTGTGTTCAGGGCCTTGACGGCCCTGTGGTAGAAGCAGTCCTTCAGTCTGTTTGTCTTAGCGGCCGGGGTCCTGTACCTCCTGTTCGAGGGCAGCCTGACAAAGTGTACGTGCCCAGGGTGGGTCGGGTCCCTGGAGATCTTGGAGGCCCTCCTGAGACAGCGTGTGTTGTACAGCTCCTCCAGAGAGGGGAGGGGGGCGCCGGTGATCTTCTGTGCTGTTCTCACGACTCTCTGTAGCGCGTTTCTCTCCGCTGTTGCCTGCAAAGAGGTTGCCTGCAATAGTGCCATTGTGTATGGACCCATATAATGGCTTTGTGTTTTGTATTGGTAGACTGGATCAGATATAAAAAATCTTAAAAATTAAATTACTTACTTTTTTTGGGTAGGCTATCATTCATGGCCTTGCCCTCCTCAAAAATGTGACATTGCGGCAGGCTGAACAGCTCTTCCTTGATGGTCCATGTTTACATCAGAGGTGAGAGTATATAAATATTTATTTTTTTACAGAATGCCCTGAACTCTTATCGCCCTATTTACTGTTACATAATACCTTAAGAATTTTGTATGATTATTGTTATTGATGTACTCTTTTTTTTTTAACTGTTGACAACGTTTCTGTCAACAAAGTTGTGATTTTTATGTCTACTATTTCAGTGAAAGGGAGGAATTTGACCGGAAGATTGCCAAAGAAATGAAGCAAAAGGGAAGATATTGAAAGGTATTTTTTGGGTTGGTTTTTGGTGCCGGCTTTGCTGTGGTAAAAATGGTAGCGGGTGCGTGGGTCAAGGAGAAATCTGAAAAGAGTGAGGTCCTGCCAGACCTGCAGTTCATCGCCAGATCGTAGCCTTATGTTCACGGTACTATCTTGCTCCTTGTGTTTTTCTAGTAACCTGCCTTCTTTCCAAACCCTGCCTTACCCCGTTTGTGTTCTCTCCCAAGATTCCCACGGACCCTCCCTCGCGTCTCCCCGGCCCCGGCTCTCGCATTCCCGCGGATCCCTGCCCCGTCTCCACGGACCCTCAGAACCCCTCGAGCCACCCCCGAACCCCTGGACACCCTTGGACGGATCTCCCGGTACCACCCTCGCCTCCTCCCTTGGACATCCCCTTTTGGACTCTCGGACTGTACTGTTGCCAGGCGCACGCACATACTGACAACACCCTGCCCGCCTACGTCACCCCGCACCCACGGTAGACCACACACATAGTCTTGACTACGCATTACACATAGGTATCCACATATCCCATACTCCAAGACTATCAGCACACCACACATTCTCCCGCATACCCCCTCACTAAATCCTGTGAATAAACACGCCCATGGGCTAACGGATTCTCGCTCTGTGCCGCCTCTTTGGTCCCCCCGGGTCGTACCCCATAACACACACAGGTTGAGCCATTCCTCCACCTCGTTCTACAGCTGGTAAGACAGAGAGAAACGGTTGGTCCTCACAGTCACATAAACCTGACCCCCTCCAGACTCTTGAGCACAATCTTAATGAACCAGTCCGGGTGCGTTAGGATCCGTTAACGTCGGTACAGGCCAGGGTCTTGTCAACTTCTCTCTCTCTGTCTCTCTCTCTTTGTCTCTCTCTCCTGCAGGGGAAGGAGTCCAGCTGATAATGACAGCAGGCCTGTCAATACCTGAGCACCACGCCCGTCCCCCAGCTGTTCCTCCAGGGCCCTCGTCCGCCCTCCATCCATCCCTCTATCTATTCAACCCTACCTCCTTCCTAGCTGCCACGGATTGTCAATAAAAGAAATAAACAAATAAACCTGTTCCGTCCTCTGACCTTTTAAAAGTAGACAATCTGGTTTAGGCAACTTAGATTACAAGTCAGTTTTGGGAAAAGTAAGTGAACACAGAAGAGCACAGCTTGTGATAACGGCTGCAGTGTTCCATTTCTCGGTTTGACTTTGTGTGTATATGTTCTGTTTGTAGTTCCTCATAGGTAACAATTGTGTGTTAACACTTTGCCATCTAACCCTAGGTTATGAGGGAATCAAGTACATGTGGTTGGTGTCACAATTATGTATAACTAATACACAATCTATGCTGAGTCTTTCAGGCTTCATGTTAAGTATTGCATAAATCACAGATGTAACATTCATAAATGCTAGAGATCATCATTTGACTCACTTCATCAGTCAGTTCTACAAATCGGAATGTTAAACTCAATGGTTCAATGATAAACTCAATAGAATCCAACTGGATTCCGTCTTGTAAACAGTAGGTATTGGCTTTTTTTGGAGGATTAAGCATTATGTCACACGTGAAATAGACTTAGCATTTCATGTCTTGGTGGTTTACAAAAACTTTCACTGATTGTGTGTATTGAATGTTCAGCCATGAGAGAGCATCAATCGTTCATGAAGGACATAGTATATAAAGGAGAATGCCAGTTGTTGGGTGTTTTCCGTCTAGGTGTTTCCCACGCATGATTGGCCATGAGGAAATGCATAAGATCTTAGGTGAGTTCCACAAAATGCTCTGGGTTCTTTCGTCTGCTAGGGGTTTACTGTGTAACCACGGGAATGGTCTAACATGTGGCTTGTGTTTCTAGAAAGACTGAAAACTAGATCCTCTTTTAAGAGAGGGTAAAAACTACACCACTGAAAAGCATCATAATGCTAGTGTTAGGAGTTCCCCTGCCACTATTGAGAACTCTTTCATTGGCATATGAGGTCAAGGAGAGAAAGAGACATTATGGAGGGATGCATGAGAGACAGCCCCCCCCCCCCCCCCCCCCATAGAGCACATGTGTAGAGGACTATGACCCTTTCTCAATTTTGTATTTATATTTACATTTGACATTTACTGTAGCAGACGCCTTTATCCAAAGTGATTTACAAGTACATTTGTCTAAAGTAAGTGAATCATCTATACATCACTCATCAGGAGGAAAACAAATCTATGCTAGGACCAGGGGGGGGGCATTACTTTTTAAATGTTTATTATTCACAATAGAGAAACTGTACAGGGGGTAGTGTGGGTGAAGATGTCTTTAGGAGGGACAGTCAAGAAGCAGCCTGAAGAGATGGGTCTTCAGTCTACTACGGCAATGGGCCTGGATCAAGCAGATCAGCCCCTACACATTTCTTAAGTCAATTTTAAGCAGAAGCTTTTTGAGAAGTAAGCGAGAAATCAAGTTTCTAACAATTGAGGAGGCATCCACTCATACAAGCCATTAGGGGCATAGTAGGAGGGAACATGGCCCACACATTATTATCTCAACAGATCAGAGCAAGTTTTAAATATCCATGGTAACAAGTTGTAAATATGGATTTCTGGAATTGTCATCAGAAGCCCTAATGCAGTTAGAGTAAGAACTAGCCTTTTCTATAACAAGTAGCCGGCATAATGTAACGAAAGGGATAATGGCCACCCATGGCAGTAGAGGGGTTGGTATTACATAATGAGACCTTCAGATCTAGCCAGCAGTATAACCAATGACAGCTAGCAGAGGGAAACACAGGTTACTAAGCAAACACACATACAGAGTAACCAGCAGTGGTGGGTAGCGCTGTGCTGTACACAGTGGTATGCTGGGGGGGGGGGGGGGGGGGGGGCGCTATAGGAGGATCTTCTGCCTGCCACAATAAGACTGTACAACTCCTCCTCTGGCTGGCTTGATCAGGGTGATCAGTCAGGCTGGGGGTTGTTAAACCATACTAGACTGCTGTTACTTAATGTTTTCAGATGTCTAGTTTTTTATATTATCACTTTATTAGACTGCTGTTACTTAATGTTTTCAGATGTCTAGTTTTTTATATTATCACTTTATTTTGTTGTTGTTTCTTAAGTGAGCTGCTGTAACGCATTAATTTCCCCTCAGGGATCCCATTATGTACAGTATTGTACAGTATTTTTCTGCTGAAATCATAACCAAGGTACCATAGAACTCCTAGCATCTGCTATTGTAACCATGTACTTTAGTAACTTTGTCTCAATGATAATATACTAATAATAATACATTGTATTTGTATAGCACACTTTAATAATATAATAATAATAATAATAGTAATAAATTGTATTTGTATAGCACACTACTGGAAACTGTTCTCCGCTGCAATACTCCAATTTGTCACTGGGTGGCGCTAACTGCACATTCCTTTGCGTCCTAGAACTGCACATTCCTTTGCGTCCTGGAACTGCGGATTCCTTCGCGTCCTAGAGCTGTTCTGCGAGTCTGCAGCTGGATACTACTGGTTTGAGGGGGCTCCTGTTAACCGCAGCTGTAGAGCAGCGCTGGACCGGAAACTAACGTCGAACGCGAAAGGGGTTGTGCATGTAGTCTGTACTAAACTCTCACCTCCTGCGTCCGTGTCACCTGAGTCGCCACCTGATAGTGGTGTCTGATTAACACTAGAACAGCCTTAACACTAGAACACCACGTCACCAACTGTCAAATGGGGTAGTGGTGGTAGTGGATAGTGAGTTGGACTTGTGATCGGAAGGTTGTGAGTTCAAATCCCGCCTGAAACCACACCACTACTAGTGTGCTCTTGAGTAAGGCACTTAGCCCTCAGTTACTCCAGGGGGAATGTCCCTGTAATTCGTAATTGTAAATCGCTTTGGATTAAAGGCGTCTGCTAAATGGCAAAATTAAATTAAATTAAATTCAAATCTTATTTCAAATTTGAAAGTGACAGTTGAATCTAAGTGACAGTTGAATCTAAGTGACAGTTAAGCTCTGTCTGTCACTAGAACAGCCGTGTCTGTGTTACCTACTATAAGAGCCGCCTCGGGGGTCAAATGACCATAGTCTTTACAACAGGAAGCTGCTACTTACACACAAAGACCACTAGTTGGCGCGTCTTGTAAACTAGCCTGCCTCCTACACAGAAAAACTGCAAAATAGCTTTATACTAGCTTATCCTGATGTGATTTTGAAAATGTAAGGATACTGGATGGTAGAACGCACATATCTAGGAAAAGTCATGAAAGGAGGGTCCTGAATTATTTTTTTACTCATAGGGTCAAATGACCCCACCCATGGCTGTTCTAGTGTTAAACTGTTCTGCGCAATCTCCAAATACAGCCAACTGTGTCCTCGTTGTGCGCAATGCCAGCAGAACCAAAGAACCTGGAATTGGTCTCATGATTCATGGAGAATTGTGGATTATTATTGTCCTCAGATACTTCCAGAAAGGGAAAACATCTCATTGGTCTTTGCAGTGGATGATCATTGTATTTCTAATTTAGCCTAGATAACCCAATCCAACAAACACTCGTTCACATGCCTTTATTATTATTTTTTTTTATTAAGCTATTATTATTCATTAAATTATGACTGCAAGTAAAATGTGCAGTGCATCAAATGTTACAAAATAAATTGAAACAAAACTTCAAAACTATCAGGTAAAGGTATAGCAGAATAAACAATAGGCCTATAAGTTATTGAAGCAGACCACCTTACTCTTTACATTTCTACACTCAAATGTCTTGCAATCAATTTTGCAAACAACGTTCATTGCTCACTCAATGCTTACTCACAAATATTACAATTTCATAGGGAAACACAAGTCAATTCCTTTTTGGGGGGAGTTGAACGAGAAGATAAAAGCGTCATGCTAGCTAGTATGAAACACCCCCAGACATCATCATCAAGAGGGGACACGAGTGCTGACATCTATAACAACATATCATTACAATAAAATCCCCAATAAACACAATCAATATGCTGCTGAGTGAAACTGTCGACAAATGTAAATGTACAGTCTCTCAAACCATTGCTAAATACACAATGAACGGAACACAGGAACAAGGAACAAGGAACAAGTAGCTAACTACAGGAACAAGTAGCTAACTCCTCTCAAAACCAGGGAATTATTTGAACTGAACTTTTTTTAAAAACCCTTCCACAAATCTTCCTCCTCAATCCTCGTCGTCCTCCTCTCCTCTCCTCCCCTCCTCTCCCCTTATGACCTATGACCTTTCCCTAGGAGGTGTTGGTTGATGAGGGCGCTGAGGTCCAGGCGGGTCTTCTCCAGCGCAGTCATCTTGGCCCGGCGGGACGGGCGAGCCGCGGGGGCAGAGTCTGGAACATTCTCTCCATCACTAGGGGAGGAGGGAGAGAGAGGGGGGGAGAGAGAGAGAGAGAGGGAGGGAGGGAGAGAGAGAGAGGGAGGGAGAGAGAGAGGGGGGGGGAGAGAGAGAGGGAGGGGGGGAGAGAGAGGGGGGAGAGAGGGAGGGGGGAGAGAGGGAGGGGGGAGAGAGAGGGGGGAGAGAGAGGGAGGGAGGGAGAGAGGGAGGGAGGGAGAGAGAGAGAGGGAGAGAGAGAGGGAGGGAGAGAGGGAGGGAGAGAGGGAGGGAGAGAGGGAGGGAGGGAGGGAGGGAGAGAGAGGGAGGGAGAAAGAGAGAGGGAGGGAGAAAGAGAGAGGGAGGGAGCGAGGGAGAAAGAGAGAGGGAGGGAGAAAGAGAGAGGGAGGGAGGGAGGGGTGAGACAGAGAGTCAGAGAACAAAACAAACCCACATTGTGCTATAGCTATTAAGTTATGATCCACAAACGTAGAAGGGAATAAAACAAACAATAACGGTGCGTTCAAGTGCTCCTCGGAAACTCAAGACCTCAAGACCCCCCCCCCCCCCTTGTCCAGATGTAGCGTTGGACTGTCCTCAGATCTCCCCAGCGGCTGATTCAGACACGACTCAGAGAGGCTCACTCAGGAGGCTGCAGACTGACATGTCAGACCGTCCTATTTCAGAGGAGTGCTTGAACGCAGCATGACTGACTGTTGACAGTTGGATCTAAGTGACAGTTGGATCTAAGTGACAGTTGACACTAGAACAGCCGTGTCTATGTTACCTACACAGGGTATATACAGGAATCTTGAGGTTAATTTTAATGCCTTTCTAAGACCTTGTCAATATTTTTCCAGACCTCACCGCCACTTCGAGCTGTAACCGTTTACATCAGTGACACCTTTAACTTAACAGTTTTAGTTTGCACTAGACTACTAGACCACTATCATACAACAGAATGTTCCGGTTCTTCTTTGTTTTTTTAATAAAACTAAAAAATTCACGAAGTTTGACTAAAAGTTTTTAGGACTCAAACTCTTTGGACAGAGTCTAATTCAGAAAAATACCTACAAAATTCAAGACCTCATAAAATCGTGATAAGACTTTTTTAATACTTATTAAGGGTCTTGATTGTCCCAAAATTGATTTAGCAACTTTGAATGCTTTTCAAGACACCGCGGATACCCTGTTGAAGGCAGCATGACTGGGTTATGGTTGACGGAGAGCTGAACTCAGGAGGCTGCAGTCTGACATGTAGGACAGACCGTCCTATTTCAGAGGAGTGCTTGAACGCAGCATGACTGACTGGGTCTGTGTGGCCCAGAGAAACTGATGAAGCAGACCCAGGAAGTGTTGATTGGTAGAGAGCAGGCTCACCTCTCCTCTGAGGACTCTGCAGTCCTGCTGGGCTTCCTGGCACTCCTGGCGGTGGTGGTCTTCTTCTGGCCCACACCTACACACAACGCCAACATCCTGTTATTCACTATTATTATTATACAACAGTTAGCTCCGACCGAGTCATTTGAGTGTGTGTATGACATCATCACCTCTCCTGGGCCTCTTCACTGAAGATCAGGAAGTAAGAAAATAAGTAAGTAAATAAATATACACGGACCACACACTTCCCCATTCAATCGAATATATAGATATATATATATATATATATATATATATATATATATATATATGTTACGGTACATGTGGGAAAACTAGGGTTAGGGTTAGGTGCTAGGATGCTATGGTTAGGGTTAGGTTTAGGATTAGGGTTAGGGTTCGACATGCCAGCATGTACCAAGTCACCCTAGCACCTAACCCTAACCCTAGTTTTCCCACATGTACCGTTTTCCCACATGTACCGTAACATATACACACACACACACACACACACACACACATCCTGATTGTGTATTTCCTCCCTAGATGAGCAGAGCTGTATCTGGGGGGTTGAGGGAAGCTTAGTGAGGCCCATAGGGCATTTCTCTACGCCACTGAGGAGCGTCCTCATAAAGCAGCATCATGGTGTTAAGGGAGGAGAGTAGCCTGAGTAGCTGTGTACTTCCTGTCTGAGTAGCTGTGTACTTCCTGTCTGAGTAGCTGTGTACTTCCTGTCAGACAGGAAGGAGGGAAACACTCCTGCTGAAAAGCCAGAGGCTGGGTGGTTGTCTGGTGTGTGCGTGGCTGGGTGTGTATGTATGCAGGGATTAAAGCAAAAAAAAATCTCCTGACGGAAAAAACAATTCAGGCCAAATCGGGGCCGATTTTCCGTTCTACGTTCTAATGCTTTGACTTTTCTTTCGAAAAATTTGAAAACATTTCCGCGTTGTAGAAAATCAATGACACATCGCTAGTCAACTAACATGGCTTGTTTTGTGAGCCTGCTAACAATGTAAAGTAGTGTTCTAGTTAACTAGGTAGCAGTCCAATCCATTTCGCTGCTGTATTTTGGCTTGACTAGCGAGTTTGTGTTGTGATTCTCAACAACGTTGAAACGTAGTTTCACCCTTTTCCATAGTTTGGAATAATAAATGTGTGGACTGACGATGTAGCGCAGCCTAACTTATTCTAATAATTATTGAACATACTTTTACTCTGATAATTATTCCCCCCTCCTCCCAGACTTACATGGTCACATTATTATTGGATTGGTTGTTTGCGTGCCGGGTGAAGTTAGCTAAACATTTAACCTGCTAGCTAGCAAGAGAAACATCATGTCACTCTCCAAAGGTCTAAAGAGGAAAGTTGACGGTGGAAACAGGGCATTTAAAGAGGAATGGACAGCGAACTATGCGTTCATCCTACCTGGTTTCATCAATGCAAAGCCGTTGTGAGAGACTCACATTTTACGTGCTCACAATGAATGTTCCCTTCCACCTATACATGCGAGTCGTCCTTTTCGTCAATGAATGCGATAAAGACGCGCTAGAGGAATCGATTGGTGCATAAAAACCTTGAGAACTGCCGGATTAAAGTGACGTCCATAATAATAATAAATAATAATAAGACTTATAGAGCTTTTCTAGACACTCAAAGACGTCCATATCACCAGATAGCCAACAAATAGTGACCGATGGGAGATGCCAGTTTTCTCATTAAGTGAGATTTAATAGCCTAATATAATTTTCTCTATTTTTAATGAATGGCTCATTGTAATTATTATCCCTAGTAATGTAGCGTGTTTGTGCTCTGTCGTTTCAGGAGCATATAGGCTAAGCGGATTCAGCTTTTTTTTTGCGCCGATTTTGTTGTCAATGTTTTTCATAAAATTAAACTGCATTTGCTTTGTTACTGTTCACATGTGTGGTGCAGTCACATTCACATAGCCTATAAGTAAACATTAAGTTTGAATGATTTACTGAGCTGGCGTTACTTTTTTCAAACCACACACCGCATGTCGGCTATTTCAGCACCACGCATTGTCCACCTACTTATCACTATGAGGGGTTCAGCGTCAGTGCACCCCGCTCTGTTACTGTCGCATAGTTGTAGCCAATAAAGGCCTATATGTAGGCTATATAGGCTATTATATATCATTTATATACCTAATACCAACATCAAAATAGATTGTATGCCTCTACAAATCATATTACACCAGGTAAAATCCGTCACAACTTGGAATAAATCCGTCGCAACTTGGAATAAATTGACGGAAATCCGTCGTAGCGACGGAGAACTTTAATCCCTGTGTATGTGTGAATGTGTGTGTATGTGTGGCTGTGTGCATGGCTGGGTGTGTATGTGTGGTGTTGTGTGTGTGTGTGAACTGCCAGTACGGCCATATAGTGTGTGTGTACTGTGTGTGTCAGCAAACCTTATAGCAGCAGTGTGTATTTAAGGGCACTCTGTGTGTGTGG